>NC_028451.1:1522851-1534670 GCF_000263155.2 Setaria italica | reverse complement strand
GATGCCATGATGTTTTGGTCTGATGGATGCAAATTTGACGCATGTAAACCTGATGTTGTTATATTTTCCAATGCAAATATGAACTAGGGCACTTAAAACTGATAAAATTTGAATAAGTAGCACACGCATTGGCTTTGGTCGAATTGCCCCCCCCCCAAACCCCCCAGCATTGGTCCTAGCTCCTCTACTGCTGCTAAAGTGAACCACAGAAAACTAAAGGTGCATACAAAGCGCAAGGTTCCTTGCTAATTTAACACAGATTCTTCACTCCCATTCTCTGGCACCCATCAACAGAACCCAATATCCAGTACACCTTCTGTTTTGGTGCACATGATACAACTTAGTGTGATCACACTATGAGGAAAGCATGAGTAAAAGGTTAAAAGAAACAGTTTGTCCTGAATTATAGATTGTGGTCACCATATGTTCCACATTGACAGGAAAAGAAAATGATGGTGATCTTTTCATGTGTTAGAGTAGGAAGAATAGATTGGGTATAATGGATGGATTGTATGGCATTGAGACCTCGGTCGGCATATATAGAGGACAAAGACTTGGGAGGCAAGGCTCTCCCGGATACATATGACAGCCTACGATACGTATATCTACAACTACCAAATATACTCTAACATCCCCCCACAGTCACAGCGGGAGCACCACAGACGTGAGACTGGAGAAGAAGCTGAAAGTAGAAGACAACAGACTGACATCCCCCCCGAAGTTATAATGTCGGCGTGGTGTGGATGCTGCGACTGGAGAGAAGACCAGCAAGTAACTCATGCGGATGATAGCCCCCTTTAAGCCGATGTCGAGGTAGCCTAGACAAGGGTGAATAGCCATGGTCGAGGATGTGCGTAGGGTAGCCGTGGTCAATGTAGCTATCGAGGTTGCCGAAGATGAGGGAGACGCACATGAAGCCGCGGGCGCATGAGGAGGCGCCGTGAGGATGGTGGCGCGTAGAGGAAGACGCCAAAGACGAAGACGGTGATGCGTCGAGGCAATCGTAGAGGAGGGTCGATGCTGAAATCAATACAGTTTAACCACCGGGCGAGACATTCCCGGGTTTGCCAGGCCTAGGAACGCATAGGGGATGATGGCACGCACCGGTGTTGCCAATACCGGATGTGCAAGGGAGAGTTTACAACTAGGCGCCGTTGTCTGAGGGACTAGAAGAGAAGGCCTCCATGGCAGTCGCGGGCACAGAAGAACGATGAGGTAGAAGATGCCGAAGCAGCCTGTAGTTGCTGGAGTAGACGAACGAGGTGGAGATTATACGGCGACGCTGGCGACGAGGTAGTGCTGGATGAAGTGAGGAGGCAAACCCGGATGATCTGACGCAAGGCTTGATGATCTGGATGACGCGGCGGCGGAGCTCGAAGGAGACGGCGAAGAACTCAAATAGCCTAATGAAGACCATGCACGTAAGGGGCAACGACGAGGTCGTTGATGTGGTTGGTGGCGGTGAGGATGCAACGGTGAAGGAGACCACGGGTGGCGCTGCTGCTGCCCGAAGAGGCAACGCAGCGGTAGCCCTCCATACTCGGGGAAGAGGCGCGCAATACAAGGACAAACGTCACTTGAGCCAGGTGGATCACGCACATCGGCTGATCAGATCAAGTATGCGGGCGAAGTCGGTGGAGGCGTCCCGATCACTGGAGCCGACGACGAGCCGGCGGAGGTCGACATACGGACGAAGCAGCAAGGAGGGCGATGCACATGGGCGTCCCCTAGGGCGCCGTCCATCTCGCCAAGCTGCACAGTCAAAGATGAGGCAGGAGCTGGTGAAGTCAACACCGATGTCGAAGTAGAGGCGAGAGGTCGACGGGCGGTGGGCGACGCAATCCCGATCTCTGATCAGGCAAAAGAAGAAGACACATTTTCTTCTTCATGCATTAACGCACGGGAATGTTGCCACAAAAGAAAAAAAGGATTAGAGAAGGGGAGACGAATGACGGAGAAGGCACGTCCTGGCTGGCGCGACCCACCATGCAGGCACCGAAGGTCCAAAGCGAGCATGCTATGGGAGCATGGCTCCAGACGAGCGAGTGTCGCCCAAGCTTGCGGCCCCTGACGGTTGAGGCCACGGAGCCCAACCCAGCAGTGGATGACCCAATGGCGATGTCTCCAATCTGCTTTGCTGCTTGACAATGCTTGAAGAAGACGGATCAACGGATCCGTTGAAAAAATTGTGGCACTGCCCCTGGCGGAGATTGATCTCCCCGGGGGTGCGCGGTGCGGAAGCGAGCGACGGCTAGGGTTTGTCGCCGAGAATTAGAACCTAAACTCATGATACCAAGTAGGAAGAACAGATTGGGTATAATGGATGGATTGTATTGCATTGAGGCCTCGGCCGGTATATATAGAGTACAAAGACTGGGGGGGAAGGGGGGCAAGGCTCCCCCGGATACATATGACAGTCTACGATATGTATATCTACAACTATCAAATATACTCTAACAGTTAGGGAAGCCAATAGCTGCAGTAGGGGCCAGGCAATCCAACTGGCCCTGCCAGTAAAACAGAAAAGAAAGTGCCTAGCCAGACTAAAAGAAATTGCAATCTATGTTAACCAAAATAAACTTCAGCAAGTAACACCAGTCAAGAAGTATAAAAGAAACCAGCATGTTCTATATGAACTAGGAAGATAATTACACAATTCACTTGAATTTACTTGAAGACTAACAAGCTCAAATAATTACCAGCAAGAAGCGTCCCTGTACGGTTAAACGCGATACATTTCATGGTACCATGCTGCAAGTACTCCTCAATTATCTCCGGAAATTCCCCCTGATATGGATCTACAAGAATACAGAGAATAGAGCACTTCAGTATCTCAGAGATATTTCAACACGTTTCTTGTCAACACAGAAATAAAAAAAAACACAATATATGCTAAAGTATTTCACAGATATATGATTAACTTCCTCTGATAAATTAAGGAAAAAATGGATCTGTGCATCGATTGATCACGCCCGTTTAGAAATATGATACTTAGTGAAAAAATTTCCATCCAACAATCATCTTTTCCGTTGCATTGCTTTGCTATCTTTCTACATATAGCACCTCTGCGTCCCTACCACACACACCGCCGCACCCAACACCTACACCTGAAGCATCTGCATCGCGGCCCACCTCTACTCGAAGCCACACCACAGCAGGTCACCTCCATCTGAAGCTGTCACGCCCCAGCTCAGCTCCACCCGATGCCGCCACACACCGTACCACAGCATAAATCATGCCTGTGCCCAAAGTCACCGCCGCTCACCAAACCACACCACAATTTCAAAGGATCTCCTCTTCCTAAATTGCCTCCCTCGGTTAAGTGCGGCAAATCAAACTCCACCTTGCCCAAATCACCTTCATGCTGCAGATCTGTGCTGAATTGAACTCCTCCCTACCCAAAATAGGGCAACATGCTATAGCAAATTGCACATAGAGCATGCTAGCACTCTGCCGAACAAGCACATCGCAGCAACAGCTGGGGACGGATTCGATTGAAAAATAACATAGATTTGTTTTTGTTTGCTCCCTAATAAAGAAAAGAACGAAGTAATCCAAGGCCAGATAGATCTGTACTCCTAGGGCCAGGAGAGGGGAAGGAGCGGAGAGGGGAAGGAGCGGCGATAAGAAGTGACGAGTGGGAGAGGGCATGGCATGGTGTCAAGACAGACCTTTGGAGTCGCTTGGCGGTGACTCTGGCATGTCGCAGCAGCGGTTCTTGGCGAAGATAGCACGGAGGAGGAAGGACTCAGTCTAATGCCACTCGAAATAATAAAGTAGGAGGAAAGGTAACAGGTTGGCATATCTTTAAATAGCCTGAAATTTTGTTGGTATTATTAAAATAAACCGAGGCAGATAAGGTATTCTTAAATTGCGATATCTCGGTGGCACAAATCCAATTTCCCCTAAAATAAAAACTTGGCCAGCTGGGGAATGACCTCCCCAGGACATTGTCCCAAAAAGGTAAATGAAACCTTTACCATTGGTCGAAAAACCCCGAAACCCAGCTTTTGCCAGTGAGGGGATTTTCTTTTCTTTTCTTTTGTTGAGGAGAACCCAACCCTGGGTTTTGCCAGTGAGGGGATTTTGTTTTGTTTTCTTTTGCTGAGGAAAAAGAGTTGAACGAACTACCGACCTGCAGCTTGCATCCTTGCTGTGTGTTACCACTGCGCTATGCGCATGGTCTCAACTTCCCCTGAAATACTACGTTTCTGCAGACAACATTGAGCCTACTAACATTGAGGTGGGTACTTGAAATGGCAAAAACGAATTAGAACCTTTCTAGTCCGAGCGTTCCAATCTCCCCTGAAAGGCTGAAGCAATCACTCATGCATGACCAGCTAGCAACCTCTTGGGGTGGGGAAGACAAAGAGTAAATCCCTCATCGAAACCCGAACCTATACAAGTCCTAAATCACCTAAACGAGAAGAAATTCGGGGCCGAACCAAACCAGCCCTAATCCCCTCACTCATCCCCCCTAAAACCCTAAGATTCCACCTCCAATCAGCGGAAGGACGACCCGAATCCGCGACACAGCCCGCCCCGAACTCGACGGAATCATCACGGCAACCGAATACGGCCAAATCCCCATGAGAATCGGACGACAACTCACCGACGATGGGCGCGTTCATCGCGCTGCAGCCGCCGCCTCTCGCGCGTGACGGCAAACGGAAGGGGTCAAAGGTCAGACCGGCAGAAGTCAACGGGACTTCCCATGTCTATGTGTCGCGCAGGTCCATAAACGGCCCACCTTACGGCCAGCCCAAACTAGCAGCTTACTTAAAAAAAATTGCTACAAAATGGACAGCCCAAGCGGCCCAACCCTCAGCATTACCAATTCATTGTTCTTATGGATTTATTATGACTTTTTTTTCCCTCTTTGCAACAAAACCAAATAAACGGCAGAATTTGGTCAACACTTGTAAGTTCTTGATTCAATATTTCTCAAAACCAAATAAAACATTTAGGTTATATTAGTTCAATATTTTATGTGAAGAGTGTTGAAATAGTATATATTTAAAATGTTCAATTAATTCATTCAAAATGTCTCTCGGGTAAATTAAAAATGTTGAAATAGCACAGAGCCATATACTAAATATTGAACTAGTGCATTAAAATTTTTGTGATAGCTTATTCAATACTAAAACTATTACATTCGAAATATCCAAATAGGACATTGTAAATGTTGGAAGATTTAAGATAGAAAATACATATTAATTGGATCGTCTTTTTTCTTTTGCATTAATTCTTAACAAGATCAGGATTGAAGCAGAAAGCATGAGATGCCCAATTTGTGAGGAAAATACAATTGAAGTTTGAGATTTAGGTTAGATTCCATCAAGTTTGACATTCTACCTAACCATTTCCAATCACATAGACAGATCGATCGACACAAAAGAAAGATAAATGGACCGTAGAATTGGCGGAGGAGAAAAATATAAATGGGACGTGCAAAACAAAACGCCGGCTGGTGAGCTATGAGAAAACACTCTACTCATCTAGAAGCCAACAGTAGCACACTGAGGGATGGACTGTTGCATCTTCATCGCGGTGGCAGTTTTCCATTAGCAAGATCTGCAAAGATGCGATGCAGAAAATTACAACCATGGTATAGCTCAATTGATGTTTGCACATGTTTGAGATATGTACTTATGGATGATTATAAGAGAAAGCTTGGTTCGATGAGTAGTATATCGCTAAATTTCTATAGATATCTAGCAAATTTCAAGAATTTTTTTTAGGAAAACAAATATCAAGAATTATTAACACTTTGAACCAACTAAAAGAAACCATAGTTAGTTATCTTGGTTCTTATGAGATTGCAAGCTTTCGATTTCATATATTAATTCTCTTACCTAAAAAGTCATGCATCATTTGTACATTTTGATTGCTCATCTGATTGAATATTCATGGATCATGACTACTCAAAACATATAGAAGTCGAGTGGTACTTAAAAATATAAGCGAGTAACTTGGTGCATATGAAACTGCAAGATTCTAATTGCCCAAACCCATTGGTGCTAACCTGGTGCATATGCTTGAATAGAAGTATGTGAATAACAAGAAGGCAGACATGCATGTGTAAGGTGACGACGTTAAGAAAGGCACAAGTGAGTGGTACCTGGAGCGTAGAAGCTCGTATAAGGTAAGACATCATCATCCCATCTTTCGGCGACCTGCGTCACCTGCCTTGACTTGAGGTTGAGTGTGAAGACTCCCAAGTCTCTGTCTCTGTCATTATTACCTAAGCATAATAAGACAGTATTTGTTCCTTCTACGAAGCGAATCGTGTCAACTGGGTATAGCAAGCGATGCCATGTGGGGATCACTGTCTCGAGCTCATCAGCAACATTGCGTCGCACCCATACTCCAACGTACCCCATTCAAATCAACTTGCCGTGACCATGTACAGATGCAATTGCCATCATATTGGACGATCCCAATGCATCCATCAACATCTATGGGAATAGCCTGCTTGTGAGACACTAGTGGTGTGTCGATCACGGACAGCCCATGGCTGCCTAAGTCATACCTGAGGATCCTTATCACATCACGGACAGTCCTGCTTGTGTGAAGTAGAGCGCGTCTCCGATAAGAAGACTGCGTTTCATGCAGCCCCCAACATCGTAATAATAATCATGAGTAGTGCAGGTTTCGGCGCTCCATGCTCCGGTCTCTGACGAGTACACGCTCGCACACGTGTACGTGGCATCATGCTCCGCGGCGCCGGCATCGTGTACTGTCTTCACAGAGACCACGAGGAACGGACCGCCATGACAGTCGAGGTGGTCGCAGCCATGCTGATGGCGGGCGCATAGCACAGCCTCATTGGAAGAGAAGTAGGTCTGGTGATGGTGCGCGCAAGGGCGAGAGCTCAGGTGCTGCCGGTTGCCGGTGATGAGGTCCCAGACGATGAAGCTTGGTGAGTCGTCTTGGATCAGCACACGGTCATGGCGGCAGTCACGGGCCCTGTAGTAGCAGCTGGTAGGCGGCAGCGGCGGTGAGAAACTAGTGGTTGGGACGAACTGGAGGCATGCGTCCATGAAGACGCTGCAGATGTAGCCCATCAGGGTAGGCATTCGGTGGAACCGGCTGTAGCGGCGGCGGAATCCACCATCAGAGAGGATTCGGCACCAGGCCTTGCAGACCATGGCGGCACGGATGAGATGCGCCGGCTCCTCCGGCGGGACGCGGAGGAGGATCTCTTCGACGAGCTCCTCCATCAACGCCGGCAGCGCCGCCATGTCGCGCGATCGGGTTTGTTGCATTGGGAGCGAGAAATCGGGAGGAGCAGGATAGGATGATGATGAGTCGGTTCCGTTCCGGACTTGGGGCTGAAAGATAACAGAGGCGTTTGCGCTGCGTGCAACGTCGCCCCAACCTTAAGGGTGCGACGGTTGCGTGTTATTGTGTTGTGAAAAACAGCATACAGGAAATTACAATATACATATAGGACCTCTAGGAGATATCTTTGGCCAAACTAATTTACAAACACATATCTGTTACAACTACAACAATAACCGGCCAAAGATAACCGGTCAGGTAACCTTATTCTCTTCTTGCGTTAATCATGTACTCCCTCCGTTCCAAATTATAGGTCGTTTTAGCTCTTTTAGATTCATAGATATTATTATGCATCTAGACATACACTATACCTAGATGCATAATAATATCTATGAACCTAGAAAAGTCAAAACGACCTACAATTTGGAACGGAGGGAGTACTTCAAACTAGCTCAATGTGTTGTGTAGATGTTCCACTTTGAGCATTTGGTCAGTAACATATGTCGCAGTATTCATTTTGTCCCTTTTTGGAGAAGGGCAAAGATCAGCTATATACATGACGGCGACATATTAGGCTGTTGGCGTGGGGCTTAAAAGAAATAGTAATTTGGATCCAAACTAAACTTCGTCAAATTTGGAGCGTGTTCAGTTCAAGGACTGCAGAGTCCAAAGCACGCATTTTTACTCCAACTAGCAAAGGTACATCATGCCCCAGGCACGTGCTTTTAAAAAAAACATATGTCAGCGGTCATACCTAACAACAAAGAATGTAATGGGAGAAGTCTATCGACGATGTGGTCGCGCTACCGAGCTATCTCGTGACCCGTCGTCGTCATGCCACCGCTGCCGGAGAAGAAGGGGCGCCCCCTGGTTAGGGTCAGGGGTTGGGCCGTGGTACAGCAGTGCGGCGAGGTCAGTTGGAGGGCGGTGGACGGCAAATAGGAATGGGAGGTTCAAACCCATAACAAATGCAGCTTACAAGTAGAGCAAGGTTTAACAAAGACAAGTCTATTTATGACATAAAACATGACATACAGGATGTGTTTAGACCACAGAGAGTAAGACATTCAACAATTCCACAACTAGCATAAGTAAATGGGTACATCGCCGAGACAGTGCTTAGGCCTTAAATAGGTCTTACATTACCATACACTGAGTGCATCACACTGCCATAGTCAGGACAGCAGTAAATCCCAGGCTATTTAGTCACTACCGGAAACAGTAGCTTTAGCACACGAAGAAGCCCAGAAACCACTTGGCAAAAGCTTTGCCGAGTGCTAAATAAAATCTTATTCATTCTGGTCTCCCTCCATGTCTTTCTCATCCATGTCTTCTTCCATGAGACCTGGCGTTCGAGCTCTCTCTCCCTGATTATCAACCTTGCGTCCTTGCCCCACGACCGACAGCTACAACAGTATACCATAAGAGGCACACGGTAATGACAGCGGACCCCATGTACATCCGCCGCTCGATCTTCTTCATTCTGTTTGCGTCCATGATGGCATTTCTATGAAAAGACACAAAGAAATAGCCGTACGTTAGGATTCGTCATGATTGAATAGAATCAAACAAGGGCAACTAGGAGTGCATTTACGCTTCAGCTTCAGCTTTGAGTGTTTGGGGTGTCAAAAATACAAATTTCTCCCATGTCGATGGATGGAGGGCCCCTACATGCACGGCCTTGCTGGCATGCAACTGTGATTACTTATTAATCACAGTCCGATATAACAATGGTTATATAAAAATTATCGAATCCATATTTTTCACCGAGAGCCAAATGTTTGGGGAGAACAATCCACCTACAATTTCTCCGCATAAGAATAAGAATGAGGGTGGTTCACATCAACATTGCTCGAACCTGCATATATGCAACCACATTATGTGAACCGATGAGCAATGACCAGGCAGCTGATTGCAAATAATGCCTTCTTGCTGTGCATGTGCACATACGTGAGAGTGGATGCAGGGGGCGCATGCAGCTCATGCACGTGTGTATTTAGGACGACATCAATGTAGATAACACACGTGCATGTAAGACAGACATGCACGTGTTAAGAGGACTTTGCATTGTCTACCGGAGCGTGAGCCGTGATTCACACATGTATAGGTTCATATTCTTCTCCTTATTTTTTAAAATAACTTTGCTTCACCTACAAACTTTCAGTGCATGTATAGGAAGTAAAATATTTAAAATCGAAGACGATATTTATTACTGTTTTCGAGGATGATGTCTTATTCTGAAGCTTATGTCTGCTCACAGCACAAAGATGAATGCTGAGATCGTCTGTCATCACTTAGGGTCGACGGCGCCTTGCTGGTAGAATAATCCTGAGGCAAGTCGACCACCACCAGATAATGTACTTAATCCTATTTTTCAGGGAAATTCCAAGTCAATTCTCTTCGGACAAGTCTCCGGTTCAACAGGGCGAGTATACGAAGTACGATAGTGCACTCTCATCGTGCGAGCATGATGACCATAACTTTCTGCCCATGTATTGAACCTTGGAGCTACTCCAATGGTACGCAATAGATGATAATGATTGAGATGCAAGGAGATGACCTCGTGGTAAGGATCGAATCCAATTATAGGGACATCGACACCGTAGTTTCTTTGATCCACATCCTGAACGTCGATGTCGGGTGCATCGTCAGTGTCGAGCTCCCATTCCAGCACCCCTTCCTCTATCCCATCTTCTTTTTCGTAATGTTGAGTGATGTGGAGCATTCTGTTTATGAGATCATCTTCTTACTAGCAATTCCTTCCCCAGATGTTCCTGATGAGCAGCCAGAGATGCCTTGGAAGCTCATCAAAGTTGGAGGACCATTCTGGTTCCCCATCCTCACTGGATGCTGTACAGGATCGTCAAGCTATTCCTCTGTCGTCAAGCCCAATGGAAGGTATTCGTTTCTTCTGCAATTTCTTGTGTCAGTCCGTTGCTTTGATTCTGTGCAATATAGTCCTTCTGCTTCTGATTTGTTTTCCAATTAGTCTCTGCTAGCGGTGTGGTTTGTTATGTATTCATATAAGAAAGACTTGCAGACTATCATACCAAAAAAACTAAGTCGTGTGTCTACCATGATGAAAAATTGATGGAATTCGTTCCTTAGTTTAGTTCATAGAAAATTACGGAACTACATATACATGTTGTGTGAAGTGATGATGATGCACCAACAAAGCTAGAGGTTACAGCATATTCAAAGTAGAACAAGTTGCATTACTAGTCAGGGATAGATCTTGAAAACCTGAGAATCTCATGCTGCTTCAAGTACTACCTCCAGTGTAATGCTAATTGTTCATTGTTCCATTTACAATCATGTTCTTGGTTTTATTCCTCTGGCAGTGAACAACTCTGCTGCTGAAGACCCAGCGGAAGGGCCAAACTCAAAGCGGAAGCAGCGCCTGTCCACAAAGGGGCTTGAGTCGCAGCAGTGTTGAGGACAAAAAGGCAGCAACAAAGAACAAGCCCAATGGCAAGTCCACAAAATCAAGTGCCAAGCTGAAATGGAAAATAGGCATGGGGAATAGAAAAGGAAGGCATCCTGTATTCCCCTAAAATGGAAAAGTACTGTTGTATGCTGATAAAAAATTAAACATATCAGTGTTGTTGACTGTAAGTTGATATGGAAATGTACAGTTGCATGCTGAGATAAGATAAACATGTCTAATATTGGATTGTATGCTGATACTGTAAGCTGATATTGGATTATATGCCAATAATAAATGGTGTTCCAGTCAGTTCAACTAGTGAACTTTGATGAAGTAATAAGTGTGGAGTCCCAATTCACAAATGGGAGAGCACTCTCATGTTTACTCCAGCAACAGAACACAGAGAAGCAAATTTCCCACCAAGCAACAATTCAGTAATTTCTCAATGTTTACCGTGCGGACAAATCAGACACTCAATGAATAGAGAAACTGATAGCAAAACTAATTCAGACTCCTCCCGAGCAAAACTGATTCAGACATCGAGACAATGAACAGAGCAACTGAATCGCAAAACTAATTCAGACTCCTCTCGGGGTGTAGAATCCCATAAACGGAATCAGAATAAATGTACCCTTAGGCTTGGGCAACATATTGATCCTGTCGGTGTCTATGTACAAGCACGGTGCCTTGGACACCCAGGATGGCCGGTGGCGCCTCGATGTAGGACAGGCGGTGCGCCTCGCCGACGAACTGATACCGAATGATAGCGCTCCCGTCGGTCCCAAAGAACATGTTGTCATTCACCACCGTGGTTGCCATGTTCTCCATGCAGGCGGCGGCGGCAGAGGCGCGCGGGGGGGGGGGGGGGGGGGGGGGGGGGGTCTTCAACCCTTTTTTGCTTTATTTTGTACTCTAGAATCTGGGTAGTCAAACTTCTTAGACGAGTAGAATTTCTCCAGACATCTTGATCTGGAGCCTCACCTTAAGCAACCTCTCTGGGGAGTCAGTGTGGTGCAGGCCAAAGATTTCTGAACTACCTCACTTATTATTACATCATTGCGCCTAAACGGACTCTAACGGGACGGGATCTCGGGTAGTGAAGATAACT
>NC_028451.1:1500313-1522751 GCF_000263155.2 Setaria italica | reverse complement strand
GGTGGCCGGACTGTACACGTACGCTAAGGTGAAGGGCTTCGGTGATGCCGATGAAGATGACTCGGTACGGACCCGACATGGCAGTCGACGTGCTGGCAGTGCTGGACGGCATCGCAGAGGATGCCCGTGCTCCAAATTGTTGTTGCCATTCGGTCACCATGGGCTCGCGCACGTCCTTGTGGTGGGCGGTGAGAGGGTCCCACATAACAAGGGATGGCCTTCCGCAGCGGCAGCGCACCCTCGGAAGAGGATGCGCCCATGGCGGCAATCCAGCACGACGAGACCGCGGCCATTGTTGGGCAGGCGCGCGACGAGCGGAGTGCGGATCACCGGCACGTAGTCAGCCGCAGTAGGTCCAAACCTGTGGGCAGGTGGTGGTACTCACTGTACCAGCAGAGGAAGGCGGCGTTGGTGAGGTGCTCCCGCCAGGCCTTGGAAAATTATCTATTTGTAAAATTATTTGTGGAAAAGATGAATAGTAAAATGTATAAAGAAAAAGTTAATGGAGTGACTCATCAAGAGGCAAGTCGCTTCATGGTACTTGGCGTGACAATTTTCAAGTCATGCCAATATGTTTGGCGTAACTCACCTCTTGAGTCTCGCCAAATAGGGATGTTACTTCCAAATAGATTGGTGTAACCATGAGTAGTGATGTCAAATTGATTAGCACTACTTACAAAAAGTTGAGTTTTGCTCGAGCTATTATTAAATTTTAAATTAAAAATGTTAAAATAAAAAAATCTCTTGCCACTAACAGGATATCTACAACGCATTCAACTTATAACCAACTTGAAGGATTAAGAATTTTATTTAGCAAATTGCAAGTGTGTGAGAAGCTGCTGCCAATTTGGTCGGCTCCTTTTTTAGTTTTGTCTAGACGCTACGGAAAACGGACATAAAGTTCAGGCATGGAAGTGAAATGGTACTAAAATTAAACTACGCAGCTGCAGGATAACGATGAGTTGATGACGTAACAAGTTGGATGCCAATAACTACATGCATAATTGATCACCATGATATTACCAGCTCTTACTTAACCCGCCCACCTGGAAACAAGAGATATATAGTCCACTGTCACGATGACAAATTATTGCTGCCCAAATGAAATCTAACCATATAATACCATGAGGGCCTACTCTTTTCTTAAACTGTTTGATCGAGAACAAAACATTGAATCATCATCTCTGCAAGAACCAACAGTTAGTAGCAGATCTGAACATAACTGCATCTTCAAGGCGGTGACAATCTGCCCTTGGCAAGATCTGAAAAGATGATATGCAGAAAACTTACAATCATGATCATAGCTCACTTTTACACATTGAATTTGATAACTTTAAATGACTGTAAGATTGAGGTTGCTATAAGTGACCATAATATCAGTACATCAAATTGGCCATATAAAATAGATCATTGATCAAAGTTCCTTAAGGTAGTACCTAGCCAATTTCAAGATTTATTCAGCCCTCAAAAATAAATTTCAAGCTCATAACAACTTATATACTGATCAAAAAGTTATCTTCATGCATAGGAGACTGCAAGCTTTCATTTTCATTTACTTGGGAACAGATATCTCCAAAAAAATAAAACAAAACTTATATTTTATAAATCAATGTCAAGTTCAGCTTACTCTTATAGTGTCACCGAATATTCATAAATCAATGATCAAACATGTAGCAGAAGTTGTGTAGTAATGTCTAAGCTTCTAGGGTTAAAGATTTGAATGCAATCATCTAATTTCACAAACCCAATTGATGTGACTCCTGAGCACAAACACCATCTTTCGTACTTCTATGATACTAACTAAAATATCATATGCATGTCTAATTAACCTAGATCAATAACAAAAACATGTCTAATGCATACATAATGGTGAAGAATATGGCACAAAGCTAATACCTGGAGTGTAGAAGTTCGTGTAAGGTATGATGCTGTAGTAGGCATCTCTTTTGCCTACCTTCCTCAACAGCCCTGACTTGAGTTCTAGTGTAAAGAGTCCTGCATCTGTGCTGATGAAAATAGTGTGTGTGCCCTCAACATAACCGATCACTTCATGAGGGTATGATGGGTCAAGAGATTTGGGGAGCAATGTCTCCAGCTCAATAGCCTTTTGTTGTGCCCATCCACCAATGCCATTAGCACTAGCTTCCCATGACATCAGATAGATGCAATTCTCTAACACGACAGCGAACCCGAGTCCTCCATCATCTGCCTTCATCATAATGGCCCTAGACATTCTCGGCGTGTTGACCAAGGACAGACCATGGCTGCTCAGGTCATACTTGAGTATGCTTATGCCATGCTCAAGGGGGACATAGAGTGAGGCACCAATGAGAAGACAACGTGTCCCATCGATGTGGTTATCAACATTAATGGAGGTCGAGGTGCTCCATGTACAAGTCGCCGAAGAGTACATGCTCGTCCATGCGACAAGCACGCCATTGACAATGTATGTCTCCACAAAGATGACGTGGAATGGACCACCATGGCAGTTGAGGTGATCACAGCCATCCACGGCACAGAGCACCGTTGCAGTACAGTAGTAGCCGCGCTCCATTATAGTGTAGTAGGAGTGATGGTATGTGGCAGGCACCATTATTAGGTGCTTGTCGCCAGTAATGGGGTCCCATATGATGTAACTCCTTCGGGCGTAAATATAGATAGCACGACCATGGCGATAATCGAGGCATGTCCGGTCATCATAAGCCTCTGGTGGGGAGAACGTGGAGGCAAGAGATATAGGGACAAATTGGGGAACAATGCTGGTGTTGTAGTAGAATAGGTAGCCAAGCAGGGGCGGTGTTTTGTGGAACTCACGATAGCGACGGAGGAAGCCACGATTGAAGAGGATGATGCGCCAGGCCTTGCATACAAGGGTAGCTCGCATGAGGTATGCAGGCTCATCCGGTGGGGTGCGGAGGAGAATCTCTTCAATGAGCTCCTCCATCAATGCCTCCATCAGTGGGTACGACGAGTGAGGGTGGAGTGGTGGCTCCATGTATAGGATGCGATCGATGTCAGCGTGGGGAGGTGAACTCAGCATGATCCTTGAACAGATGGTCGGAGTCTGACCACTGGTAGGGCCTGCGTAGTGGGGTGGGGCCAAATAATTAGTAAGATGGAAAGCCAAAGTTATTATGGAAGTTATAAGGGTGAAGTCTCAAGACCAAAACTTATGGTTCTTTTTCTGCAGTTTCTAATCATTGATAATGAAGTGACATAACACACAAGTAATCACATTCTTCATCGAAGTCCACATGTGAGCTGTTAGACGACAAGCCGTTAGAATATGAGGTCTTGATCATTTCCTAAAGGGCTAACCTTCACTCATGTGAGCTTATTACAATGTCCTCAGTGATTGTAGTTCTAGAAACTATTGTAAACCATATGTTTAAAGCAGCATTTAATCTTCAAATTGGTGCATGCTCAACTAATTAAGCTGAAAGGTAACCTTTTCAATACAATGAAGCTAACCATTATTTTTATATGACACTTCTTGTTTAAGATTCCATTTTTTCAAAGAAACTAGCATAACTGGACAGAGAACATGTTCTCATATTCTCAACCATTTGGTTCATTCTAATACAATCTTTGCATGCTACATTGCTACCTACTACCTATGGCAGTGCCTCTACGATTCTATCGATTGGCAATGAATATAAACAACAGTGAATGCATTTTTTTTATAAAGGAACAGTGAATGCATTTATCTTATACAAGTAAATTTCCATCATAATTTGTCTCAAACTCTTTTCAGACAGAAAATCCAAGTTTGTTCATTTTAGTTGTTCTCGATGCATATATACCATAATAAGTATGCCAGTATTGATCAGGACAGTGTACTGCTAACATATTCAGAAAGATAAGTCCTAAAATTGTATAAGATAATAAGCATCAAGGATACAACTATGATAACAGTGGCCTAGTTGACAAAATATACTTAACAAGAATAGCATCATCAGTTGAAAGCAATACCACATAATCAGTTAATCACGATAGGGAATCCAGCAGGGAATTTGACCTATTCCTTGTTGAAAACACTAACAAGTTAAATCTAACCTTGGCTAGGATCTTGAGAAGTAATTATTCTTATATCACCAAGTGAAGCTGGTGGTTGAGATGAAGACCTTGTACATGGTGATATGCCCGGTGTAGCTGATGGCGACCCATCCCTTCTCACGGAAGGGGGCCTCAAGCGTTTTGCTCTAGATTGGCCCATCCTCGGCGACAGTAGCATCCTCTTCAGTTGTGGGGACCTCATAATTGGCACGATCGAACAGGAGGACTTCTTCCTCCGCTTCCTTGCTGGGTGCTTTAGCTTATTCACACCAGATGACTTGCGATTCAATGACGATGAATTTGCTATGGCTGCGCTCGTTGAAGCTGAAGGATCTCCAAGTTTTGTTTGCATACTCTTTTGCTGTCGTGCTTCTTGACCAGCCCTCTCTAATGGTGGGGTTGCCATAAATAAACACACCTCTGGTTGATGCTACAATCTACATGTGCAAAAACATGAACCATTGAAGAACTTAGCAATATGTGTACACTGTAAGAAGATGTACAACTAAGAATTCAAATTAGAAACTGAGAAACAAAACACCTGATAGATGTTCAAAAACTAATGTGACCAGAGTACCAGACCATGGGAAATTATTTTCCCCTCAACCTTCGGTCCCCAAATCCTCATCTATCCTACCCAAAATTTCCCATATTCCATGACAAATCAGGATAAGCGAAAAATATACATAATAATGCGCCACACAAGATGAAGAGGGTTCACGAATATCTCACGGCGATGGAATCGGCCTCAAGCTGGCAGCGAAGAAGCAGGTAGATGAAGCAGCGAGGAGGAGGGAGATGACGGGACGGAGGAGGGCGGCGGCTGTAGCTCTAGGTTTCAAGACTACTCGCGACTTGCGAGGCGACACCAACAAGGGAACGGAACTGAAGGTTCTTCCGTTTTTTTGCTCTTCTCTGGTGGGCTCTCGGCAGGGTGGACAACATGGGCCAAAGAATTTTGCAGCTAGGAAAAAAAAACAATAATTTTGTGGGCCGGGCAGCAAAGCGGGCCCGTAGAACCCACGCCGCTTGCATTAATTCCTGAGAGAAACCTTGTTTAAAAAAAAACTACCTTCCAACGCATGACATGGTTGTAAACTTAAAGGAAGATTTTCTCAAAAAAAAATCTAATTGGAAGATGGAAAACAATACATTGTTCTTTGAAAAGCAATTAGATGTTGGCATGTATGCAAGTTGGAACTGTGGATAGAAGTAAAACAAAATATGAACTCCGAATAGGTTTACAATTTACTCCAATTCACCACGCGTTAAGAAACGAAATAATTCATAACCTTGGTCACCACACCATAATGTTGATGAAAAAACAGGAAGGTAAATAGATTCACCAAGAAGATACATCTCACTGTGTGTACATGTCAGACAAGACTAGCCTCGCTCGCCTCATCAACAATTCAAAAATTAAAAGATGTAGCTCTTGACAATGGCGGTAAGCAACTTCATCTCATCTTACCAGGGCAAAATTTTCTGAGCCCGCGCATACAAGGTGCTGAGTGCTGGCATATTATATTTACCAGCCAACATAACATCCCTCGAATTTTCCACCAATTTGTACACGTGACTTCTATGATGCAATCGCCTTCGCTCGATTATGCAAGCTTGAAGAGCAAACATGTCGTCCATCAGCCGGAGGTCTGACATGTAGAACGACTAACATTCCCAAACAATTCAAAAAAAAGGGGGCAAGAATTGAAGATGTCAACAGTACAAATTAAACTAAATTCAATATGAGATAAGCAGTATGAAAAAATTGTCAAAAATCTGATGACACGTTATTGAGGCATAGCTAAAGGCTACTCACGCCATGATTACATATTTACTTAACAAGTAGGCTCCAAGAAACTCTAGGCAGACATAGCTTACACAATCTTGAAATGGGACAATCTCATACTATACCTACACACCTGTTGATATTTCTATTAATTTCACCATCGTCTCACTCATGGTATGATTAACTTCTCGAAAATCTTTGCTACTATGTCATAAAAAGCTCAAAGTACTGCTTGGTCAAACTTAGAAACAAAATAAGAAGTGACTGAAAGATTGAATGTTCCAAAAGATGAGAGGATTCAGTATGTTGGTTCCACTTAAGCTTGCCAAGCATGAAGTGAGCGTTCATGCACATAAATCAACACAGAAGTAAACTTGGCATAAATCTTGGGCCACATAAATCTTGAGCGTTCATGCAGCCTCTATGAGTGGATGCAGGAGGCTTATGGTAAAATGTTAGAAGCTTCTCTAGTTAGAAGCTTGGTGTCCATAACTCAGCCTCTATGAGAGTCCCAAAAGGCTGTTTGGTAAAATGTTGAGTTGAGTTTGTTCTTGATTCGCGTTAGGAATCTAGCTTGGCTGTTGAGATCAAACCCAGAGCTTGTTGAGCCTGAACCTTTTGAATAGTATTAATTTTCAACATTCTATTGAAATTTTGGATTGGAAATCTCATCTGTTTCTCATTCCCTGATCCTAGCTTGGAAATTTGGTTCTTGGTGCTCACCTGGAACAACTCTGCAATTGGAATTTGCTTATAGTGAACTAATTTTGCAACTTTCATATTGTTAATTACTACCAGTCTGTTGGCTCGTTTGTTCATTTATGCACGCAGATGACTGTTCTAACTCTGTATATCTTCTTGTACGGAAGGTTTTATCTGGTGAGAACTTTGAATTTTCAATGTGTTATGCTCCTGGTTCATGTTGTTTTCTCCGAATGTTGTTTCCTTTTCTTTTGCATTATTGCATTATTTGACCGAGACATGCTATTCTAACAGGCACTCTCTGGACTTGACTATTCAATATCTCAGCAAGCTAGGTTTTTGGGGAACGCTGCACTTGATGCTGCTTTAAATGCTCAGTTTTTGGTCCAGATTGGTATTTTTACAGCAATACCAATGATAATGGAATTTATATTGGAGCTGGGGCTGATGAAGGTGGGCTCTCTGTTTTTTTTTTTTGGAAAAATACACCTGCTCTTTACTGGGATATTTTAATCTCATCATATTGTTCAACCTTGTGCAGGCTGTTTTCAGTTTTACTACAATGCAGCTCCAGTTTTGCTCAGTCTTTTTCATATTTTCTCTTGGAACAAAAACACATTACTTCAGTAGAACAATCCTCCATGGTGGTGCAAAGGTACAATTGTATTATTTGTTATTACCATTATCACTTCCTAGATTTTTTCTAACAGTTTCCATCATGCAGTATCATGCTACTGGAAGAGGATTTGTTGTTCGCCACATAAAGTTCGCTGAAAATTATAGGCTCTTTTCTCGAAGCCACTTTGTTAAAGTGTAAGTTTACTTTCCAAAGTAATTATAAATTCTTACAGGAAGTTGACCTGTAGTCATGCAATTATATTTCCATAAATGTATAAGGACAGCTATCTTTTTATGTCAATCGTATTGCTTGAAGTATCTTATATTACTGTGCGACATGCCTAGTGCATTAAAGAGGCAGAATCTATGTTTCAAAGTATGGTGTCCAAAACATGAAGACTGTAACCTATGTGTTGACAGCTTAAGGTTATGAATCACACCTGGAAACACCTGATATATGTTTTCCTCGGCATTATAAGGATCTGACACAGCAAGTGGAATCCTTAATTCTAGTTAAGTGTACTTCTTTTGTTAGCTGATGGTCCATCTGAAAGGCATTATTATTGCAGGCTTGAGGTTGCTCTCCTCCTCAACGTTTACATTGCGTATGGCTACACGAAGGGTGGCTCATCTTCATTTATTCTTATCAGTAGCTGGTTCCTTGCTATTTCTTGGCTTTTCGCACCCTACATATTCAACCCCTCTGGTTTTGAGTGGCAAAAGTATGTTTATTTCAATCCCATCTTAAAGTTCTTCCTTGAATTTAGTTGGCTGTTGGCATTGAATTATGGTGACCATTGATTGGGAGAATTGACAGTTTAGTGAGTTTTTCACATTATGGAGAAACACAACACAATACTTGATGAATTATTTGCTCTGGAAGTATAGGGAGATAGTATGCACTATTATTAAAATTGGTTTGAAAAATATGTTCGTTTTTACATGCATAAGATACATGGATGCTTTTTAACTTAATTTCTTTTTGTTTTGGTACTAATGCATTTTGTTGATGCGTATGTATTTACTGTTGCATTTCTTCCCCCTATTTACTGACTATGTTGTTGGAAATAACAGGACTGTGGAGGACTTTGATGACTGGAAAACCTGGTTACTTTATAAAGGTGGAGCTGGGGTAAAGGGTTACAATAGTTGGGAATCTTGGTGGGATGAGGAGCAGGTCAGTAACCATGCACTGTGTTTGAATTATACTTGTTTTAACACTTGGTAATTCGTTCTATTCAATGAAAACTAACACCGTTTGAAAAAAAATTATCTGAATATGTTTATACAGGATCATATCCGGACATTCCGAGGACGTATCCTGGAGACAATCCTTACCCTTAGATTTCTCATTTTTCAGTATGGCATTATGTACAAGCTTAAGATTACAGTCCATAATACATCCCTTGCGGTAAGTCGAGCTCTCTCGATTTGCCATTCTTCAGTGCAAGTTCTTCAATTGCTCAGCCACTTGTTATTAACTAATTATACATTGATATTAAATCTTTATCAAGATTTGCATATACCATATATGTCTTATTTCACCTCTCACTACTTTGATGTTGATCAAGCTGACTGATGGTAGCTCCTCTGCATGCGAGTAGGAGTTAGTATAGCCTATCCTCATCCAAAGGAAAGTAAGAATCTACAAAGTGAGAACTGTGTAGGAATCCTGTAGCTTCATCTTTCAAGGTCATAAAGAATTCAACCAATACATTTCAAAAGTCTGGAGCAACTCCACCGGACCCCTAAACAGGCCCCTACAAAATATTCAGGAGCCAAGGCAAAAGATCGAGGTTTAGTCCCCATACTATGTATAGCCCCTATTTCGGGGAGGTCTCCAAATTACCCCTCTCCCAAGCCCCTAGACTTGGCATGGCATGCTTTACTAAAATTCCTGCCACCAAATTTCTTTCTTTCAAACATATTTCTATATCTAATGCCTTTTATTACTGTCCAGGTCTACGGTTTCTCATGGCTTGTTCTCCTTGTTATGGTTCTCCTTTTCCAGGTTATTTCTGTTAATTGTTTGGACTTTTCACATGTTGCACGTTTTTAAATTATGGGGACGAACTCTAAGCTAATTTTGTCCTATTGTGTTTCAGCTTTTTACCGCAACTCCGAAGAAGGAAACTAACTTGTCGCGTTTTGTTCGGTTTCTGCATGGCCTCCTTGCTATTGGGATTATTGCAGGAATTACCTTACTTATTGTATTCACACGGTTCACTATTGTGGATTTATTTGCATGTGCACTTGCTTTTATAGCAACTGGTTGGTTTGTTTTATGTGTGAGTACAACAACGCCCTCTGTTCGTTTTGATTTCCTAAATGCTTGTATTACATCAGTCTGCTACTACTTATTGATCACACTACTGTTAGATTATATTCACTATAGCTTTTTCAAACTTGTCTTCGTTTCAGTTCATGTGCTGCCTTTTCCAGCTTCCTTTTTTTTTAATTTGTAAACATATATAATTGATGCTGAAGAATGTCTTCCAGTTACATCATCTACCAAATTTGTCAATTAATATAATGATGATCCGTGGATAACTTTTTACTTGTCATGGCAGCTGGCCATCACATGGAAGAGGGTAACGAAAACCCTTGGGCTATGGGATTCAGTCCGGGAGATGGCGCGGATGTACGACGCGGTAATGGGCGCCATCATCTTTGTGCCCATCGTTCTCCTCTCATGGTTCCCCTTTGCGTCGACGTTCCAGTCACGCATCCTGTTCAACCAAGCCTTCAGCCGTGGCCTGGAGATCTCCCGCATCCTGGCAGGAAACAAAGCAAATCAGAAGGCATGAGAAAAGGCCGGCCTCGATCATCTTTGTATCGTCAACTGGACGTACGTTTCTGCTGTGCATTCTTTGGAATTAGCTAGTGAGGGTGATGAACAATTTAGCGAGGGTTATTTTGGACGACAGCCTCTCTGCACATAATTTCCGGAAATCTACTGTTTCCGGTAGTGTATGTCCTCAGTTGTTTCAACGCTAATAATGTAATTGTGTGAAGAAAGTTATTTTTCTTTTGTTCCGATGGTCTAGCAGCAGTATGTTGCATCCATGTTTAACTGTTTCATGTATGAGGACGACTGTTAGTTACTGAGAAATGCCAAATGTTCGGTTGATGGATTTTCTTTGTCACTGTTGTTTAAAGCTCGACGCCAGCTCGAGACTTGAGGGACGGGAGCGTCTGTGACTGCGTTGTGGGACCAACAAGTCAGAAGGTTGGTTTGTAGCCACCACATTCTTGCTTGTGGGCTCAAAGTTTTGACGAACTTTAACAATTTGGGTGTGCCAGCCACGTACTCATGGGCAACATTTTTTTCCAGCGGCATTATTAGTTGGAGCATCACGCCGGCTAGATCGAGCTTAGCTGACACCACATGGGGCAACAATATTTTGTACAAAATATGGTCATAACTATGGTCAGAAGGTTAGTTCTCAAGACCAGGGTTCTTAATTTCGTTTTCACCCTTATTTCGGTCCTCACCGAAATCTATGAAATTCACGCTTATTTTTTTCTCTTAAGTATCCACATCATCAAGATTAGAATTTATGTAAATTATTATGGTATCAAAAAGTCAGAAGTTTTGGCATCACGACAATATAGTACTTGGGATGCAAACCTTAAAGTCAGAAGTTCCAACATCACAAATAGAGAATCTCTTTCATTGTTTAGGATAGGACATCAGTGAAGCACCTAGGCGTCATCTAGACTCTTTCGCACCTTTGGTAAGGGCGTGCTTTGATGATAAATGACAACCATTTAATTGTGACTAACCCTTGTGTTTTAAAGCGGATATATATTGGTTATAATATCATAAGTTTATTTGAATGTTGCCCCTCAATTTGAATTGGAAAGCGGCATGGAGCTAATGCGACAAGGCTAAGGATCTTTCTAGTAACAAGTGTTACAAGGAGATGAAGGACACTTATTGTAGTATAGATTTTTCTAGTTTGTAGCACATGGACCCTACTATTAAGAGGGGTTTGATCTTATGAAGCTAGCCATGAAAATGATGCACACTCAATGCTCTCTAGCACTTTTATTGGTACGGTAGCTCAAAAAACTCATGAAAGATCTTAACAAACATTAATCTTTGCCAAGAGATATGGCAGGTACATTGCATACACACAGACGGGCATGGCTTATTGTTGGAACAAGCTAGGTGTAGGCGCAAGTATCACCCGCATTCTACAGGACATATATGCTGGCAGTACTCGTCGCATTCGCAGTTGCAAAAGTCACATATACAATTCGCCGCAACCGTCATCGCCATGGCAAGCATGGCCAGCATCAGCACGATGGCCACGGCCATCCTCTTGTTCTTGAGCGCCGCCATCATCGTTTCGACCCTCCCTGCAAAATTGAAGATTGATTAAAGAAGAAGGACAGCATCAACAGAAAAATCATATTAATTCCAGCACCAGATTATTATTAATTTGATTAGAAGAAGATGCATGATACCCTGATGATCTCACAACTGCGTCGTCGGATCCAATGCAACTGCGACCAGCTGATCGACTCGGCTACGGCGAACTGGCCGGCTTGCATAGCTAGGGTATATATAGGCTAGGTGGCCGGAGAGATTATTTTTTATGACGCCAGCGGCATTATTTAGTTGGGGCATCACGCCGGCTAGATCGAGCTTAGCTGACACCACATGGGGCAACAATATTTTGTACAAAATTGTACTTGTCCAACAGCTTGCAACAAAGTCAAAGTTCCAACGATATGCAAAAGGTCAGCAGCGTAGAGGGGGGGAGGAGGGGCAACATGTTGGTCGGCTTTGACGGATAAGGAAGGAGGAAGGCTTTATGTAACATCACGTCCTCCAAAACTGCACCGCTCAGTCCTTCAGAGGGGCGGGCACGCGTACACATAGCATACTGCTTACACTTTCGTCCTCGCTTCGTGTAAAAGGGTTAACCCGAAGGTGCTATGGCTGGTTGACAAAGGCTTATAAGTTGGCTTCACCCTTACTCAACTAGCAAGGTGGTACTAAACATGTACACATGTGCTCATGGGCCACATTGGGCCAACCAAATTGGGCCGGGTGTCACATTCACCCCCCTCAAAGAACCCGACGTCTTCGTCAGTACCGTACGTCCAGTGCCGGCGCCATATGCCATGTCGTGTGTCCCATCCAGAGTCTACACGAGCCATGCGCCATATGCCCGTAGACTGACCCGTACGCGTAACCGCGAGGGTCGGTCCAACTCACCCACACATGGGCCAATGTCCAGGAATGTTCCTCTTAGTGCACGACCGTACGTCCAGTGCCGGCGCCATATGCCATGCCATGTGGCCCATCCAGAGCCCACACGAGCCATGCGCCATATGCCCGCACACTGATCCGTACACGCAACCGTGAGGGTCGGCTCTGATACTATTTGTAACAACCCCGTCCTCCAAAGCCACACCGTCTAACCCTTCCGAGGGGTGGGCGCATGTACACATAACAACCTGCTTACACTTTCGTACTCGCTTCGTGTAAAAGGGTTAACCTAAAGATGCTATGGCTGGTTGATAAAGGCTTATAAGTTGGCTCCACCCTTACTCAACTAGTAAGGTGTACTAAACATGTGCACCTGCGCTCATGGGCCATACTGGGCCAACCAAATTGAGTCGGGGGTCACACTATAGTACTAAGGAGGTGGAGCCAATAAGGAATAAAAGGGAACAGAGGTAAAGAGAAAAATATATAATTTAACATATCATTACTGGAAAACATATCATTTTTATTCCATATGGACTAAATTGCTAGAAGAATTGATGGTCAGAGATATAGTTATGTGACTCGACCCTCAAAAAAATAGTTATGTGACTTAGTGCAAAGCTAAAGTGACAAGTAATTTGGAAACGGTGGGAGTAGGAACCAACCATGATGCATGCTTGTGCTGGTCAACTCAAACTGTTAAGGGGGATGTAACACATGATAGGATGATTACTTCGAGGGCATCAATCATTGCTCAAAATAATTATTCTGCCAGCCAAACTATGGTCAGAAGGTTAGTTATCAACACCAGGGTTCTTAATTTCGTTTTCACCCTTATTTCGGTCCTCACCGAAATCTATGAAATTCGTGAAAAATTCTCTTAATTTTTTCTCTTAAGTATCCACATCATCGAGATTAGAATTTATGTAATTTATTATGGTATAAAAAAGTCAGAAGTTTTGGCATCACGACAATATAGTACTTGAGATCTAAACCTTAAAGTCAGAAGTTCCAAGTCAGAAGTTCCATCATCACAAATAAAGAATCTCTTTCATTGTTTAGGATAGGACGTCAGCAAAGCACCTAGGCATCATCTTGGCCCTTTCGCACCTTTGGTAAGGGTGTGCTTTAGCAATAAATGACAACCATTTAATCGTGACTAACACTTGTATTTTAAAGCGAATATATGTTGGTTATAATGTCATAAGTTTATTTGAATGTGTCCCCTCAATTTGAATTGGAAAGCGGCATGGAGCTAATGCGACAAGACTAAGGACCTTTCTAGTAACAAGTGTCACAAGGAGACAAAGGACACTTAGTGTAATATAGATTTTTCTAGTTTGTGGCTCATGGACACTATTAAGAGGGTTTCATTGACATACTGGTTTATATTTATAGAATAGAAAAGTTTTTGGAGGATGAATAAAAGTACATAAATGTTGAACATTACTTGGCCAGTCGGTGAGGTGAATCTATAATACTCAAATTATATTGTTTGCAGGTACTATAAAAGAGGAACATGTATTTGGTAACCACAAGCATATAAACCCAAAATAGAATCGGAGACACAGAAACTGATAGGAAGTAACTTTCCTTGTCCTCATCAACCTTGTCCTCGATGTCATAGGACAGCTCCCGCACTTCCCTTGCCCAGCACTTTGCTTGCTCATCAGGCTCCTCTATATCCGACATCTTTAGGAACGCATGCATGCTCTCTCTAGCTAGGAATTTGACCTCACTTCTTGGCTCCAGTAAGCAGGCTTGTACTCGTCAATCCGAGCCAGCAGCACACCAAGCTTCCCAAGCAGCTAGGGTGCCCAAGGCGCCCTTGCCATACACCACCACTCCCACCCCCATCACCTTCCTTTCGTTGTGCCTTGCTTGCCCTCAAGTTTGCAGCATGTGGATGACTTTTTTTCGAGAGAACAGGAGGGGTGCGAGCCCCCTACTAATTATATATTAATAATAAAAGATAAAAGTTCTAGTTATTACGCACGGGAGGGGAAATAACCCCTAGGCGGAAAGTTAAAGAAAGGGTTAAACAAAGTGTAGCCACACTTCCATTTGTTGAATGCGTCTTGCTCTGGCTTTTAACAAAATATTCTTAAATTCCTAAACGAATTTCCTTTTGCATTGCTCTGGCCTTGGATCCAAGTTATTAAACATCCACTTGTTTCTTGTTGTTCAGATGCTCCATGTCATAAGTACAATGATTTCCATGTAGAATGATACTCCTAACTTTGTTTTGATTTGGCCAATGATGTTCATTGTTGTTCTTGTTGCAATGTAGGTGACTCCTATGCTATTCCAGCATGCTTTGGTGAAGTTGCAAGAAAGGAATAAGTGCTTTACCGTTTCCTTTTTTTGCCGAATGCAAAGGTCACAAGTGTATGATTCTAGGTGCATTTGTCATCTTCCTAAGAGATCCCTTGTACTTAAACGGTCCTTGAGCAGAAGCCAAAAGAAAATTTTGTATTTTTTTTGACACCTTGATCTCCATAGCCAACGAAAAGTTGGATGGATGCTCCTTGTTCCAATAATAGTTTGATACGCTTTTTTGGTTATGAATGCTGGTGATCCCCAGATGTAGGACCAAGTGTCTTTGTCAGTCTGTAAGGTAGCTTAGAGATCCATTGTTGCAAAGCGATAGCCTGATTATGAGCTTGTGTGGTCAAAGGCAGATTGAAATTCTGTATGAGCTGTGGTTTCCCCATTACTGTTTTGAATGTGCTCTTGGAATTCGTAGCGAAGGAAAAAAGCTCTGGGAAATCTAATTTTGATAATACTCCATTCCATAGATCATGCAAAAACAGCGCAACTAACCCTTTGTATCTGTCCCGGAGCTTGACCACATCTTTCCACCAGAAGGAACCTTTGTTTTGTTCACCTGGTAATTTGCCGTTATGGTAGTAATTCTCCCAGAGAAGATGAACCCATGGAATATCCTCCCTGTTGAAAAACTTATGTAGAAATTTAAGAACAGGGCTTCATTTTGGGCACTTAAGTTGATGACTCCCGGTCCACCACTTTCCTTAGGTAGGCATACATGTGGCCATGCAGCTTTTGAAGGCTTCTTAGAACTATGATATGATCCTCTCCAAAGGCAATGTTTTCTGAATTTGTCTAATTGTGTTATGACTCCCTTGTGTAATTTGATTGTTGAGATGTGAAACACCGCTGATGACGATAGTACCGAGTTTACCATTTCCAGTTTTCCTCCTTGACTTAAGAACATGGACATTGAATTCAGTCTTCTTTCCACTTTTTGGATTAGGGGCATATCTTCGATTTGACTGTCCCCAAGGGTAAGCCTAAGTAAATGAAAGGTAGGGAACCTATTTGACATTCAAAAGTGTGTGCCAAGCTTTGTAGCTTTTGTTCAGAGATGTTTAACGGCATCATTACTGACTTTGCATAATTCACCTTCAGGCATGTGGACATGGCGAAGATATGTAGTATTTCTTTTAGTACCATTAACTGATGTGGGCAGGCTTCCATAAAGAGTAATGTATCATCAGCATATTGTACAATTGGAAAGTTTGTTCTTGCTCTCTGTGGTATCGGTAGATTGATGTTCCCTATGTCCTTTTCATGATTTAGCACTGTTTGTAGTAAGTCCGCTGCAAGGACGAAGACGAGAGGTGATAGGGGATCACCTTGTCTTACCCCCCTTTCGCAATGAAAAACCTTCCCCAGAACTCCGTTCAAGAGTATCGATGAAGTTCCTGACCCAAGTATTGCTTTAATCCATTTCAACCACCTGGTGCCAAAGCCTTTATGTTTGAGAATCTCAAGAATTGCTTGATGTTCAATCCTGTCAAATGCTTTCTCAAAGTTCAATTTCAGGATGATCAGGTCTATTTTCGAGGCTTTGCAAATGTGTAAATATTCGTATGCCCATATTGTTTTAATGAACCCATATTGATTATGGTGTATGAGCCTCCTTATGACCTGCTGCAGGCTTTGTGCTAAAAGCTTCGTGATTAACTTCAGTGTGGAGTTAAGAAGAGAGATGGGTCTGAAGTCACCAACATAAATGGGACTCTCTTTCTTGGGCAGTAGTGTGATAAAGGAAGAATTGATGCTTTGTAAGCATAAATTTCCCTCATAGAAATCTTGCACCAATTTATAGAAATCATGTGCTATAAGATGCCAGCATTTTTTGAGAAACTCTACATTGAACCCATCTGGTCCAGGTGATTTGTCATTTGGCAATTCAGCAATTACCCTATCTATTTCTTCTTTTGTGAACGGTTCCTCTAGGCTGAGAAGGTTATCATCTTGTTGCAATAAATCCTGCAGCTGAAAGTACATATGTGTATAATCCGATTCACCCATCCTTTGTTTGAAAGAGTTCCAAAGAACTTCAGCCTTGGCCTCATGTTGGGTTACCTGTGTTCCTCCTTCTGTCATCAGATGCGTTATTGTATCTTTGGTGTTCTTGATCGAGGCTTGTGCGTGAAAAAACCTGGTGCATTCATCTCCCTGTTTGATCCATTTTGCCTTTCCTCTTTGCTTCCAGTATACTTTCTGCTGATGCAAAAATTGCTCCAAATTTTTTGATACGATATGTCTGAAGTTCCATTCTTCGAGTGTCAAATCGCTTGTTTCTTCAATTATATCCATGAATTGTAAGATTATTTTGTTGTTTTAGATTGTCGTTGCCAAACTAGGTAATTGTGCCTTCCATGTTTTAAGACCTCTTCTCAAGTTTTTGAATTTCCCCGTAATCTTTTTAGCTTGATCCACATGGTGCAACGGTAAGTTCCAAGCATGTTGAAAAACCAGTAAGAAATGCTCGTGTTCTAACCAGTAGTTCTCAAATATGAAGGTTTGTGGTTTTGGCACATTTGTTTGGACTAAAACCATACAAGGTGTGTGATCCGAGGTATCTCTCGATAAACCTGTGGCAAAGGTATTGGGAAAGGTGGTTGTCCACGCCGGTGAGATAAAGAACCAGTCCAGTCTTTCTAAAAGTGGGTTTCTCTGTTTGTTGGTCCAGATAAATTTACAACATTTAAGTGGCAATTCCACTAATCTTAGTTTGCTGATGGCGTTGTTGAAAGCCATTATAGCTCCTGGCTTATTTCTATCCTCCGGCCTCCTTAAAAGTTGAAATCTCCCGCTACAAGCCACCATTTATCGTCATCTGTCATCTCAATCTCTTTGAACCAATGAATGGATTCCATTTTTTCTTCTGGAGTACAAGGAGCATATACATTTGTTAGTGTTGACACCGAATTTTGGTCGATAAACCCGGTGAAGTCCGGAGTGGAGAAAAATCATCGGCTATCAGTATGCATCGGCAGGGATCCTGTAGATGGCGTCAAGAGGGAAAGCTAGCGTGTGCATGCAAGCATGGCGTTCGAATTGTTGGAATTAAATATTTCCTAATCTAGATGCCTCAGCCGAAATCAGTATAAGATAGAAACTTCATCGAGAAAGACTCTGCGGAAAGGGAATTAGAGTCCATGTATTTTAGTATTTCCTTTTATTTAAATATTTTGTATTAGGCAAGTCCCGTACGACTCATGCTAGGAGTCATTAGTTTGGGGTATAAATATGTGCCCAAGGTCATTGTAATTTTTATCACACGATCAATAAACAAACATATTTACTTTTACCTTTCGGCTTCACGCCATTGCATTAGGAGTAGGAGTAATGTAGCTTCTCGATGAGTTCCTTCTAGCAAGCTGGGCTGCATCGACCTCGATCTCCGGAAGCTGCAAGTTCCCGTCATCAGGTGTTCTAGACTTTAACTACCAGGCGCATCGTTGTGGTTTCGTCTAGTTTCATCTACCAGTTATCGAGTATCTTGGATCTTTGACTTACGGCGAATTGCTTCTGTCTCGATCTACGGTATTCACCAGTTATCCCGCCTTGATTAAGCTTGCATCGACTGATATTTATCTGTTCTATCATCTTGCCATTTACGACACATTAATTGTTATTAATTCTATTGGAATAGATGATAGATCCGTTTTTAATAGCCTGGTGCATCTTAATCTTGACTGCCCCTCGAGTGCCGTTGGAATTGAGTTCTATTATGATTGGATTCATCGGCTGACAAGGTTTAGATTGGTGTCCTGCTGAGTGTTTATAGGCTGCAACTATCGGGCGCATCACTGTGGTTTCACCTAGAAATATTGGTCGCGATATCAGTTTAGATCTCATTAGCTTGTAGCTCTGGTTGTGGTGGAGCGAGAGCTCGATGGCGCTCTGTTTCCTATCGGCTTTCTAGCCGATGATTATCGTGAAATTATATTGAATCGGCTGATAGCCGGTGAACTACTCACCCTCACCAAGAAGTATTGTCTCTACCTTGTCAGTTGAATGGTTAAACTGACTGGCACGCCCGCGCACACTACGCGCACCAATTTGGATTCTGCACTGGAGTTAAGCACATCTTCTAGGTCCTCATGTGCTGATGTAGGATCCACCACCATCAGAATTTTGCGTCAGTTGGAGTTAAGGGAGTATTCATCGGCTTGTTGGAGTTACTTCAAGTCAATATAATATTCCAACGAGAAGAACCGATTGATGATGTTAATTTCAATCGGCTGCACATTGTACAGATTAATTTGATGCCAGATTAATTATGGAGGAGACCGATACAATGTCAACACCATTAATTCTTACTGCCGATGTTATATATGGGCCAGTTTAGAAACAAGCGTAGGTACCAGTTTTCTCCTGTCACTCTGCAGGTGAATTGTGCGTAAGCATTCTGAAATTCTAAAGTGCCATTGAACTTTGCCTTGTTCCAAACTATTATTGATCCCCCCGAATTCCCAACCGAGGGCAGAAAAACAAATTCATCCAATGAGTGAGGACAAATTTTTTTTGATATATACTTGATCAAACGCTTCCCTTTTGGTTTCCTGTAAACATAATATGTCACATTTGGATTCATTTATCTTACTTTTAATCGCGTCCCATTTTTCCACTGAGTTGATCCCCCTGACATTCCATGACAGCACTCCCCAATTTCTTTTGCCTTGAGTCTGATTCATTATGAACTCTGAATAATATTGGTTGTGCAGCTTCTGCTCACAACACCGTCATTTCTATGGAACAAACCGGTCATATAAAACACTGAAAACTCCCCAATGTTTGCCAAAGTACATAACGAAAAGGCAAAATGAAGCCAGATAATCCAACTAATTAACCCAAGCATGTTTACCCACCAATTCACGACAAACGATATTGTTTTGTGGGCCCCATCCTCCCACTAGACATCACTGCAAGGTGTCTTAACATCATTATAAGACAAAAGATGATGACGAAGGCCCCAAATCAGTTCTCGGTCCTCCTTCCTGTGGCCGAGCATTCTCCTTCTTCCACCTCCTTGATGCTCTCGTTGCCCTTCTGTCTCTTTGAACTGGCCCCTCTCTTGTCACCTATCAGGTTGGCTGTTGGTGGCTTGGTTCGGAGAGTTGCTTCAGATAACTTCTCTTTGCTTATCTTGCAGAAGTCCTCCCCAATGGCCACCATTGCCTTGGTCGTCAGGGTAGGTGGTACAGCAGCACAGGCCAGGCAGTTCCTTGAGTTGCAGCTCGTATGCTTGAAACCAGCATTGCGGCTCCTTATCCTGGGGCTCCTTCTTGCCCGTGTTTCCACCAGTGGCGTTGACATTTTGATCTTTCTCTGAACACGGGGACCAGGATTAGTTGAGTCATCATGAATATCGTTATCTTGAATTTGAGTATTTAAACATGCAGGTGTTGCATTTTGAGGACAGGCAATTGGAAGTGATAGAGACATTGTTGCACTGATTTTGCCTCCAGACATTAACAATTCACGAGCTTTTGAAGATAAGAATGAACTTGCCCAGTCAAACTTATTAGGTGTGAGCAGCTTAACAGTAAAAAAAGGTGCCCATTCATTAGAGATAGTGATCACCTGTTCAGGGGAGCCCTCCATGGAGAAGAATCTAGCCCAAAGTTGTTGCAGATCTGGGCTAGAAACTGGCTTGTTGTAGGCCTCGTTCAACCTTGCAGCCCACCCTGGATCAGCATCATTACTGTGTCCTGATTCAGCTCTGAACATGTTTACATTTAAGTCTATGTTGAACTGTGCTTCTGGCCCACCTTCCTGATTTAACTGAATTGGGTGGAGGAATTGTCCACCTACGTGTTCATTCTCCTGGTTTGGCCCCATGTTCTGGACCCCCTGAACTGGAAATGGCATGTGCTGCGCATTCTGTTGGGCCACTGGAATCTGCCCATCTTGAACATTCTGAAGCTGCTGAATGGCGGGAATGGCCAGAACAACCACCTGCTCATTTTCTTGCTGGACTTCTTCTTGCACTTGTTCCACTTGAACTTGCTGCTGCACACTTTCCCCAGAACTATTCCCCTTTTGTCCACTGACATCTGGGGTTGAAAAGGAAGGGAGAGGTACAGACAAACTCAGTTGCAGATCCATCTCTTCCTGATGCTGGTCCTGCTGCAGGTCCCCTTGCTCTGGTGCTTGGTTTTCCAGGTCTTGAACTAGTAGTTGCATCTGGGCCTGTATGTGCTCCTCCTCATCAGGGTCCTCATTTAAGTCTGGCAGTGGCTCATTTTGCTGATTGTTTGGATTCTGAATTCCCAAGAGTACAGCCTTTTGATTTTAGGTCTTTCAAGCACGGCCTTCAGGTGGAGGCAGCTGTCTGGCAGGAGATCCTTCTCATAGATGCCAGATATCTCCTCTCGTGGGGGAAAAAGTACAAGAAACACTGTGAAATAATTTTTTAAAAAAATAATATGATAGGTAAATAAGTATATAATATGGTCCTTGGGTGATCCCGGCCCGAGAGTTCACCCAGTTGGTGCTGGAAATAAAAATGCAGCAAAGATAAGCTGATGGTCGTCAGACAGCAACACCACCCACACACCCTGCCATATGCTACTGCATGGCATAATTACTGATTACATATGCCAACAATCCGCCATGGACAAAGCACATCATCATGTACTTCCTCTGTTCTTAAATATATAACACTTGTTTACTTTTTACTCTAACTTTGACCACCAATATCAATTGAACGAGTAAGTTAGCTAAAGTAAAATGCGTATCACTATATCTATTATTAAATGTACTTTACTTTATATTTTAACTTGTAGGTTTATCTATTTAAAAAAATTTGTAGAAAAAATGAATAGTCAAACGAATGAAAAAAAGTCAACGGTGTCATATATTTAAGTATGTCTATTATCAAATGTACTTTAGATTTAACTTGTAGGTTTATCTATTTGCAAAAAAAATTGTAGAAAAAATGAATAGTCAAACGAATGAAAAATAGTCAACGGTATCATATATTTAAGAACAGTATATTTTAATTTGCACAAATCGACACCCGCGGGGCAGATGTCTCGATCCTAGCCCTGCACAACCAGGCAAGCATCATCCAATCATCACAGAATGTTTTCATCTTTCACGCCATGGGATTATTCCCCCAGGTCAGGCGCCTTCTCGGCAAGCACGCGGCCGTTGCGGGGCAAATCAGTCGCATTGATTTATGTTTATTGGGCAGCAAATCCGTTGGGCTCAATCAGTCCCGAATTGCAATGCAGTGGTGCAACGCTAGATCGATATCTACTGGTCAATCCTACTTGCACAGCAACCAATATAATTATGCCAAAGAAAAAACTGAAAAGGAAAATTAAGGAGAGAAGAAGCTCACCGGCACCGTTGCACAGCGGCGACTATGGAGGTCGCCAGGTTGGCTCTGTGTGTGGGTGGGTGGGTGATGGGTGGCGGCACCGCGCAATGATTGGCCTAAGTACTGGCTTCTGTTCGATCTGGCTGGGAGCGGAGTAATGCGTCGGTGGATGTGGCGAGATGCATTCGCTTTGTTGTGTTGCATAACGGGTGTTGGGTAATTGGATTTGTTGGCTTGGTACTGTGTGACAAGAGAATGCGTTCGATGAATGGCAATGTTGTGAGAGGTGGTTCGGCTCTGATCGAGTCCGATTAGTGCTGAATTCGGAGAAATTATAAGTATGTGCTCCGCTGGATGCTCGGCGCTGATTCCATTAACTTTCAAATTTTGATTAACTGCTGAT
>NC_028451.1:1459730-1500213 GCF_000263155.2 Setaria italica | reverse complement strand
TGCTTGCATTACATGCCTGGATGAAACATATATGCGGCCCATCATACGAGCCAAACTCAGCAGAACTAGGCGTATGCGTCATGCGTGTTCACGAAAGGGCAGGAAGGTAGGCAGAATCATTGTATGCAACGAAAGAGGGGTATGCAGGTGAACTGACGTAAACTGTGCTTCATACCCCTAAGAAAATGCGAAGCTGCTAGTGGAGACACAATATCCTCCCCAGATGGCCACTACATCCAGTACGATCGCAAAACATAATTGTGACAACCGACCAGCGATGACCGATGCACGTCCAACAAAGAGGAAAAGAACATAGCAAACATCTTTTTGAGATATTATCTTATCTTATATGCAGTCCATGGTAATTAAATATTTGAAGTGATGATATACTTGTATTGGGCTTCTCTCTTTCCCGGACATCGACTCCCCGCCTCCCCGGCAATGGTCGGCGGTTGGTGGTGGGCTGGTGGTGAGGCGGCGGAGCGCCGCCGGCGGATAGGCCAGGGCGAGGCGGGGGCGTCGCGCCGGTGTGATTCGCGCGGAGGACGGGGGGCGCCGCGGTGGCGGGTGGACGGTTGGCGGCGTGACGAGGCAGCGGCAGCGCCGGCGCCGGCGTCGAGAGAGTGAGTGTGCCACCGCATATTACAAATCCGTTCGGCCCAATCACCCAACTTGTGTTTGCGCTAAGCCCAATTAACTATGCCGCCTGCCGGCCCGCCGCCCACACACTTTCTTGGAATTTTTTTATTTTTTTATTTTTTATTTTAGCATTTTGCAAAAATATATAGTGAAAAAAAAATGCAAATAACTAAAACAACGCAAGAGGTTCCTTACCGCCGTTTCAACCGGCGGAATCTCCCACCACTCGACACTACACTTTCAAAAAATTATAATTAATTCATATCAATTCGGATGGAGATAAACTTTATATGAAAATTGTAGATCTTGACGGGATCTACAACTTTATGTTTGAAACTTTTTTCATTTGATGTCATATTGGTGCTCAAATAATCGACACAAGTTTCAGTTAGATCTAAAACTGGGCGGCACACTTTCAAAAAATGATAACTGATTCATATGAGCTCAGATAGAGATAAGTTTTATATGAAAATTGTAGCCCTCTACGAGATTTACAACTTTATAGTTCAAACCTTTTTCATTTGGAGCCATTTAATTGCTCAAATAATCGATAAAGTTGGAGCCATATGTGTTGATTATTTGAACACCAATATGACATTGAATGAAAAACGTTTCAAGTTTCAACTATAAAGTTGTAGATCTCGTCGAGATCTACAATTGTCATATAATGTTTATCTTCATCCGAATTGATATGAATTAGTTATGATTTTTTGGAAGTGTAGTGTCAAGTGGTGGGAGATTCCGCAAGATGAAACGGCGGAAGGGGTACTGGCTATAAATTAAAAAAAATAACTATATATTTTTGCAAAATATTAAAATAAAAAATAAAAAAAAATCCACGTTCTTGCCTTCGCATGGGCTTTGTTGGTTGGAGAAAGGAGAGGTGCAGAGGCCCACCACCTCTTCTAACGAAACTGAATTTGTGGACAAATTCAAAGAATCAACAAACAGATGCTGAAACGAAACCCATTATGATTATACTCTTGTCAGACCTCAGTACGTGTGTTCTCCAAAAAAAAAAATCAGAGCTCAACATAGCAAAATTTGAATGCCCATCACGATAAGAAACCAAATACGGAAATAGCCATGGTCAACAGCAAAGCAGTGAACCATAATTGGAGGGTAACCAAGAACCAAACGGAGAAATAACGAAAAAAGCACACCAGATAGCACATCTCACCGAACATACATTGACAGTATATCAGACGACTCGCCATGCTTTGCTAAAACGGCCAACAGCAGGCCACATCAAGTGAAACATCCAGCAAGTTAAACTTAGGGGGACTTTGGGAACACTAATTAAAAGTATTAAACATAAGTTAATTACAAAACTAATTGCACAACTCCTGGACTAAATCGGGAGACAAATCTATTAAGCCTACTTAGTCCATGATTTCATAACGTGGTGCGGATATTTGGATACTAATTAAAAGTATTAAATATAAGCTAATTACAAAACTAATTGCACAACCTTAGACTAAATCAGGAGACAAATCTATTAAGCCTACTTAGTCCATGATTTGACAACATGGTGCCTCAGTAACCATTCGTTAATGATGAATTAATTAGACTTAATAGATTCGCCTCGTGATTTAGCCTAGGGGTTCTATAATTAATTTTATAATTAGCTCATGTTTAATCCTCCAAATTAGTATCCGAACATTCGATGTGACGGGAAGCATCGATGTGACGGGAAGCTCCTGTATCCAAACGCCGCCTTACCACGCATACTACGATATACTAGGCACGAGTCACCACGGGTGATAAACTTCTCAGCAATTTAACCTTACAAGTTACAGAGCTCAGGATGAGTTCATGGCTCAAACAGTACTCTTCTCAAACATTTAAATAGCTTAGCTAAAACAGCTAACAGCAGGGCACATTAATTGAAGCAGAACCACATAGACATAGGCCACTAGCAGATTCCAGCAAGTTAACATGATAGGTAGGGGTACCGAAATTGTAATCTACTTCGATACAGATTCATCACCGTTCTGTGCCGTAGGAAGAGGCTCCGAGCTGTTGCTGCTATCGCCTTTTGAGGATGCTGAATCCACCGCAGGCTTCTTCGGAGCAGGTTCGGCTGAGATCGGCATGATGTTAGCTCGCTTGACGCCTCTGCCTACAACGCCAAGGTCAGTCACGGTACTTCCGGTGCTTCCAGTTGTTGCTGCCGTAGACATGACGGAGGAGTCAAAGCCATTGTTCGAAGTGGCCATCTGGGAAGAGGTGAAAGATGCAGCTCTTGGCATCCCATCAGCAGCTTTCTGCGCAGCAGCTGCCCTGGATGCAATCGCCTTCATGACCTCTTCCATAGGGTTTGGATTCGACATGGCTTGCTCCAGGTCTTCAAGCTGAAACACAGAACAATTCAGAGATGTCATTATTCCTTTGAAGCAAGACAAATCATCTTCACTACTGATACAGTTTAAGGCTCATGAAGCAAAACAAAAATGAAACTAAATCATTTTACCTTCTTCTCAAGTTCAGTCAATATGCCAGTAAGCTGCTCTATCTCAGCTTCAGGAGCTGATTTTTCTGAGCCCCCTTCAGCAGCAGATTCACCATCTTTACCAGCCAAAGAAGCATCCTTGGAATTTTTCAGAGACTGTATGCGTGACTTGCATAGTGAAATCGCTTTTGCACAATATGGGATTGCATCTCCAATCTTGGATGCCAGCTCATAAACCAAACATATGCGGAAGTTTCTAGGACTGAATCAAGGAAATCGACAAAGGAAAAGCAAAAAAACAATACAGGGTGAGGATGTAATTTTATCATCTACATTAACAAGTGCATTCAAGTAAAGCTACAAGTGCATTATCTGATGAACCAAAATGAACTGAACCAATATATAGACTTTTAAAGAAGGCACATCTTTAGGCAACCAAGTCTTCCGTTTTACAGGCTACAATGTACCCATAAAGAGAGACCAACAGACAGGTTGCAAACTGGATTTATATAATAGTATGGCACATAAGATTGTATAACTGTCACAGAGGATACAGTTCCACAGTTCGACGATGATCAGGCTCAACCAATTGCTCCAACATGGCTAAAGCTTTCATGTAGTCACTGAGTGAGTTGTCTATGTCCTCTGAAATTAAATGAGGGCCATGAGTATTAACAGCTCACCTATCAAATGCAAGACTGTAACACAAGGAAACCGCGACTACCTCTTTCCAATGCAACTTCACCAAGAGCAGAATAAATTTTTACTTTCTCAATAGTGTTGTCTGGGCTCTTCTCAACTATTGCCCTTGCAATGTCCAACATTTTCCACGAAAGATCCAAATCAGAATCTTCTTCATCTCCCATCTTCTCATCATCGTCGTCGTCATCATCATCATCCTTCTCGATTTCACCATTTCCATCACCGTGATCTTTGCCATTTGAACTTTCACCTAATAAAGGACTATATCAATATCTACCAGAGCCAAAAAAAATACATGGAACAAAACCATCAATTCACTCATTATTAGCTCAGCTTAGGTACTGTTAGTATTGGACTGTGTGTTAAAAGAAACAAACACATTAACACCAAACTACAAAGGAAAATTGTATCTTAGTAGAAGTTGGCCCATGCAAGCACACTGATCAGACAGCTAGTTGCATGAGGATCAAATGAAGCTAGTGCTCCAGTGACACCTAACTGTTTATTCTAGCATCGTTATTCAAGTACACAAGATAAGGACACCACAGAATACACAAATCTAGAAGAAAAATAACTGAACCGCACCCACAAGACAAAGCTTATATATGAGCACTCAAAGTATTTTCTATTATCTAGCAACTCATTTACTATTGATAGCGAAAAAGTGGTTTGAGAAAAACAAACCACTTTGAAGAATGAGGTGCTTAGGAAATTAAAGACATTAGTTCTACCACTCAACTATTGGGGTACTTTGCAAACACACAGGAGCAAATTATTGATAAGGGAGGAATTCCACATAATATTAGCAGGTGTAAACAGATGAAAAGAATACTTCATACTTAGTGTTTAGTTATAAATTATCAAAATAAACAGAATCATAGTGTGTTTCAGTGGATGTTGCTACATGAGGTCAGAGTATACCTTCTTCAGCACCAACTTTCCCTGAAGACACAGCATCCTCCGCATTGCTACCAGAGGCCTTTGAGCATTCACTATCAGCTTTAGCAGTTGTACTCTTCACTGATTCTTCATTTGGTTCACTCTTGGGAACATTGCCCAAAGGATCAGTCTCCTCCTGAGCTTTGTATAGCAGGGCACATCCATATTTGAAATATGTGCTGGCACACTCTGGAGCGAGCTCCCCATAATGTGCAGTCCTAGTTGGTAACAGAGGAGGAAATTTGTCAGTGCACCATTAAAAAGGTTCTTAACAAAACTTACATCAGACCAGAAGAGGAAATGTAAAACAAGTCAGAACAACACAATCGAGAACTGAGCTGCAGAGATTTTTATCAGCAACGTTAACAATACTATCTGTTCAATGTTGACTTTGTTCACTGTTGATTGAACTTTGAAACATTTGCATATTCTCACACAGACAACACGGTTTTCTTAACTATTTGCGCTTTAATTGATTGTGAAAACAATTTACGCATTACTACCAACCAACACAGGGCTCATGATCTAAAATAAAATAAAATAAACAAACACAGACACAACGCTCACAGCTTGATAGCCAATTCCACTAATCCCTGATAATGACAACCTTCCTCCTTCTCGCTCACTAACAAAACGAAACGAAACCACTCTTACTAGGCAATTTACTGTAGAACCCCTTAAACCCTAGTGAACAGAATCCCCGAATTACGCAAGCGCTCGTGCCAAATCCAGCAGATCCAGAGAGAAACGCACCGCACCAACCACCAATTACTCCAAAAACTCACCAACACGCGGGTTCGCTTCAGGCAACTAGGTCGGAGGGGGGGGGGGGGAGGGGCAGGGGAGAAAACAAAACCCTAACCTGATCTTGAGCCGCGCTGATGAGGCAGTCGACGGCGTCGACGAAGTCCTCGTCCTCGATGCCCTTGGACCCCCCTGTCGAAGAGCTCCAGCGCACGCTTCTAGGGTTTTGGGGTCCCCCCCCCCCCCCCCCACCTCGCTGTGGTTCGGCGGCGGCGGGGCCTGGGGGCTCCTCTAGCGGCGCGGCCGCGTTCTCCGACGGGGGAGGCCATGGGCGGATGGATTGCTTCGCGGCGGCGGCGGCGGGTTCCCCTTCTCGGCGCGGGGAGCGGTGGGGGGGAGGTGGGGAGAGGGGAAGGGAATGGGGAGATTTTGGGGGCACGGAGCGCGAATTCTCGGGGATATCTTGGCAGGTTGCCGCCAACGGGGGTTTCAGGATGGGCCTACTTGGGCTCGATGAGTGCTGGCTGTGGGCTGTCATGGGCTGTTTGGTTGGCCCAACATGTTGCTTATTCTTTGTTCTTTTGTTTTTTTTAACCCTCGTTTTTTAAGGGAAAAAAAACCTCACACTTTTCCCTCAATTTGAGCATATGAAATTTCGCATCGTTTTCTATTACCTCCTGCTTTGCGATTTTCCTTGTTTCTCAGAATCAATTCCACCATTTTTCTTTTTGGAAAAAGAAAAGGCAAAGCCCGTTCCTTACTTTTTTGATTGCAGCCCATGTTGTGTCGGATACAAAAGCCAAACACGTAACAATTCAAATTTCAGTGTTTTGCATTTCGCGAAATATAATATCTCTTCTCATCCACTCTTTTATAATATGGAGTACTTCCTCCGTTAACTTTTTACTCTAATAACCATCAATATCAAAATGTGTATCATTATGATGTCTATTGTCAAATGTACTATTGAACGAGTTAGTTAACTAAACGAGTTAGTTAACTAAAGTAAAATGTACATCATTATGTCTATTGTCAAATCCACTAAGTAAAATATGTATGTAACATTTTGTCTATTGTCAAATGTACTATTGAACAAGCTAGTTAACTAAAGTAAAATGTGTATCATTATGTCATAATTGTCAAATGTACTTGAGATAGATTGAACCCGTAGGTCTATCTATTTGAAAAATATTTGTAAGACGAACAGTGAATGGAAAAAGTCAACAGTATCACGAAGGGGAGTACATACTACATGCATGTAGTATACTCCTATATGCTAAGGTCAAAAGGGGAGACTGCCGATTGGGTCCGCGTGATGAGGAGGAGGATGCCATGATGATGATCTCAGCAGTAGCCGAAGCAGTCAACGAGGATGGCCACAGCGATCTCGGCGCTCAGACGACCCGGCGGCGACGCGCCGGCCGCAACCGCACCAGCGTCGCCGTCGCCCGCCCCCGCGTCCTTCGTTCCCGTGCCGCTTGTACATGGACCCGCAGCAGCCGTCGACGCGCCGTCCTCCTCCGATCCTCCGAGGCGGCGTGACGCCGCGGCGGCGGCGGGGCCCCGGCCCGGACGTCGTCTCGCTCGCCCTGCGCGCGCGGCGGCGCCCGAAGAGGCGGAGCCGAGGTCCTGGAGCATCGCCTCCCGCCCCCGCAGCCCGATCATCTCCACCGCCGCCGCCGATCACCAGCCGCCGAACGCGCTCGACATCGCGGCCGGGATGACGGCCGAGCAGCTCGTCGTCGGAGTTGCCAAGAAGATGACGATGGATGGAGATCTCGGGGCTTGGTTAGTCTTATCCCGTTCTCTCGCCGAGAACGCGCGGTCGGTGTGGTCGTTTTTATAGTGGGACTGATGGTGTGGTCGGCGGGCGGTGATCAGAACGCGCGCGAGAGGAGACGCAGACGCGTGTCGGGCTGGGGGCAGGAAGGAAGGCGCGCGCATCTGGAACAGGGAGAGATGTTGTCTCTGGTTTTGGCCCCCGGGATGGGGAGAGGAAGCTTCTGCATGCGGTTTTGGAGGCCCAGACCACAGCTTCGGCTCGACTTCGAGTAAAATGCATGGGCGGTAAGTAAACTTGGCAGCTAATGTCGTTCTACTTTGAAGCTCTTAAACTTACTAATTGGTTCATGTAAGGTTCAAATCACAGTTACTTAGATTAAATGTCCACATGTCTGCCGACGTGGAGCTAGGTGGAACCCCTCACCTTCTCATTCTCTCTTATCTCCTCTTCCTCCATGGCTCTCTCCCACAACAGGAGTAGCAGCAGGGGGGGCTTAGTTGAGGCAGCAGCGGCCTCGCGTGGGTGGATGGTGGGTGTGACGCGGGCGGGCGGCGGCGGCAGCGGTCTGGTGCGGGGGGGGGGGGGGGGGGGGGGGGTATGGCGGCGGCAGACTTGTGCAGGCACGCGACATGGAGCCTGGAGGAACACAACATGCATGATCTCTTGTGATATTTCCTTACAGTCTTGCAGATGTGCTATGCTATTACTGCTGCACTTTGGTCCAAGCACATCACAAAAGAGCATGTGAGTAGCAAAAACAACTGTTCCGGTGACGTGTCCCTGAATTTTTTGGTGGTGTTCGGGTCGAAACGGCCCAGCCATCCGGACGAAATCTTTGTTTCTTCTTCGCGACGTTAGCCCACGAAGCTGGACGGCCCAGTGCCCACGCTTGTTCCGTAAGATGAGAAGGATCTCGCGTTCTCGACTAGCAACGACGACGAAAGCGCGAAACCCTAGCCGCGCGTGACGCGTCGTGTTGGCCAGACCGATCGGCACCAATCAACCAAACCTGCTGGATTATTCTTGCATGCAGCAAGAGAATTAACGATGTTCTTATCTGGCATTGGCGCCAATCAACCAAACCTGCGTGGCTCGATCTAGCTATTGACTGTTATACCTATCAATCCTTTGAAAAAAGTTAGTTCTTGATCGTTGTGCTCGATCTGTGCTGGCCAGTACAGAAAGTATCTATGCTGTTGGAGGGTGGCTAACGTCGCCCGTCAGCACAGACACTATGTATGCTGGTTCAAAGTTACTTGCTCGATCTGTGCTGGCCAGTATAGAAAGTATCTATGCTGTTGGAGGGTGGCTAACGTCACCCGTCAGCACAGACACTATGTGTGCTGGTTCAAAGTTACTTGCAGAGCTAACTGTACGCGATATATTGTTTCTTTGATCTTAGGCTGCTGCTGGTTACTTGAGTGGACCTGCTGCTGCTCGGAAGATGGTCGTTTGCTCCCATCAACAACAAGTGCAGAGAACTCCCGTCAGTTGCTTGTCCATCAAGGTCCTCTATACTAGAATTAAACAAAGATCACCATCGTTGATTAATGGCAGTGTTGTGCTATTACATTCCCTTTTGTCAGGTGCTTTAATTTTCCACGGGGACGTAGTAACAATGACATGTCACCAAACTGGCAACACCGTTTTCGCTGCCTTGGGAGTTCTTGCTGGGTGCAGTAAATAAAACTGATACACACGCCCTGACTGCTTTGCAAATAAACACTTTCTGATCGGCCAGTTTCTTTTAATTTGTTGCAACTGCGTGTGTTTGTAAGCATAGACGTACTTGGCAAGATCATTAGGAGAGGAAGAGAGGAGTTTCATTCCCGTAACATCCAACATGCACAGTTACCAAATTTTCAATCTCGGTAACAATGCATTAATGAAACTGTGCACTGAGACTGGTCTTACATAGCTTGTCCGCTTGTAGATGGGCCTTACATAGCTTGTTCGCTTGTAGGGAACGCAACGCGAGCTGAATTTATGGTGTGGACCTTGCACCACACATAGGTACTTGTAAGGTAACCGAAGTGGTGTGCCACCAAGCTCTCTCTAAATCTGAGGAACTCAATAGCACCAATAATTATAAATAACTAAAAAATCTTCGAACAAAGGATATGGTCATCTCCTTTCCGTTTGTTCTTCCAGGATTCTCTTCTGCTTATGTGTATTGTGTCATCGCATGCATTCCTGAGCACACGCGCTTCAGGTCATACTGAATGGTAAGATTAGAACATAAGGAAGAAGAAGATAGTGAAGTACAAGACTTTGAGAGCGAAAAGAAGCATAAAGGTCAATAATAGGAATATTATGATAAGGATGCGTGGAGTGGATAGGAGGAACCCAGTATAAGCTATATGATTTTACACAGATTGTCATAGTATTATGATTTTGACTTAATAGCAATATGAGATATATATTGCCATTATGCGGCAACCTGTACTGCTTTGCCTGAAAAATCAAATGGTGAACAGGAAAGTCAACATCTTTAATTAACACAGCAGTGTACAAGGAACTCAGAAAAGCTATCATATTTGTCAGATGAAGGATATAAATTTTGGGAGCACCTAAACTAGTCGCTTGAATACTAGTAGAGAAAAGACCTTCCATCCAACGTTTTTAGTCCCGATCATTTTTGGATCCGGGACTAAATGGCCTTTAGTCCCGTGTCAAACAGCCACCACTGAAGGCTACCGATGACGGGAGTTTTAGTCCTGGTTGGTAATATCAACCAAACTAAAGAGACCCTTTAGTCCCGGTTGTAACGGCTAGTGGGATGGTGAGGCGTTTAGTCCTGATTGGAATTACCAACCGGGACTAAAGGCCTCGCCTCACCAACCGGGGCTTTAGTCCCTCTTTTCTCTCCACCTTATCATCTCCCCTCCCTTATCTCGCGCAGGCAATCTTTCTCTTCTTTCTTATTTCTCTCCTCCTCTCCCTTTCTTCCAGGCGAAGTGGGCGGCGCGCGGGTGGGCCCATTTTTTTTGAACCTTTTTAGTCTCGGGTGAAATAGCCAGTATTAAAGAGGGGAAGCCTTTAGTCTTGACATATTAGTCCTAGTTGGATTTTCGAGACCTATGTGTCTCTTCAACCGGGACTAATGCTCACTTTTCCACCAGTGGAAGCAGCCGATTTATGTCCATGATTTTAGCCCCTGGAAAATGGCTGCAGTTTGGGAGGCACTCTGATGCTGCACGTTGTCTGCATCTCAAAAACTGACAGAAAGAAAGTGTGCAATCAGCCACCATCTCTCCAGTACGAAAGGATGTACATTCAGTGAAACGCACTCGGATAAGATCTCATAATAATCTCTCTTCAACTTAATTTGCCCGTGGTACATAGCCACATGCTCAATGTTTGCACACAAAGTAAATATGGTCTATATGCTTACAATTTACAAATGCATTGATGTAGTAAGCCATGCATGCAATTCCCAGCACATGATGAGCAAAATGATAAGATGCAAATAAGAGTATAATTGAGACCATATGAAAAGGACATTTCAAACCTAAAAAAGCGGCATACTGCACTGCACTTACATAGATTCCTAAAGTAGAACATATTTTTTTAGCTAAGACCAACACAGAAAAAACTGTTTGCATATGTAACTCAATAACCTTCATGCTGCAGATATTCTCCTCTCTGTCTTGGGACCTATATGGAGATTTTATCAATATTCTTGCACTGAGAATGATGTTTTGAAGGACATGTCCACTGTTAAGAAGAGCTTTCAACATTTACTTACTACCCGGAAAATTTCTGTTTTCTTTTAAATCTTGTCTCCGTTATCGATCCATGTTAAATGATCTAGAGTTTCAGGCGTAGCGGTGAAAATGCTAGCTTATTTTTTCCCTCTTTCTGAATCCAGTCCACGATCGAGCCTTGCAGCCTGATGGGTGCATGTCCAACCCATAAGTTGAGGAACTGAGGAACCACATGATCTCGCTCCTGTTGTTGCACAATCTTTCCTCCCCGAATCATTCGTCGTGTGCTCTGCATCTTCGTGCTTCCCTTCACAACATGAATATATGCAGTGCCCTGTTTAGACTTCCAAAGCATCTGGTAGACTAATGCGTCTGTGTTTTGGCGAAAGTACTCTACCGCCTTTGCAAGTGTGATCTCTTCCAGCTGTGTCAAGGTAATGTCTCTATGCATGCAATGTTGCTCCTCACTGTGATTCACTGCTATAGCAGAGCTTTTATCCCCAGGCGACAGGTTCTCTGAAGAACCATGGGGCATAAAGAGGAGTCCAGCTATCAGATATTCAGAATCTTGGAGACAAATTTCGCCTCCATCCAGTGAGACTTGGCACTCCAAATGCGCTTCAATAACTGGTTCTAGAGAAACATCTGACGTGTCTGTGTTGCTACAATGGTGAGCTTCATGCTGGTCAATCTTCTTGCAGCATGATGGGTCTGGACGAAGCCACTGAGAGACACAACCAACTAGATTGTCCCAATGTTCTTTCTGGCGTGAGTCAACAAACGGCACCCATGAGAAGTCTTGTGCAGGCAGTTTCATAATTTTGTTCCTAATAACTTCAACTTTAGACTTGAAAAGAGGTGTAAACAGCTGCAAGCACTTCATTGCAATCCCAACTATGTCCGTACTCTCAGAAAGTTGTAGCATGATGCTGAAGTAAAAATTGTTCTCTGGTGCATTACCATCTTTCTGGATGAAGACTAGGGAAACCTCTACCCTATGCTCTGCAGTAATGAAGGGTAACCACAGTATAAAAAAACTGCTCCCATTTCCCTGGTCGATTTTGTGCTGCAGCTTCTTCCCTGCAAAAAAGTTCTTGATGAAAGGGTTGAAGGGCATGTGACAATGCGGTGTGCAACCAAGCTCGATGAACCTCAAGAAGTCGCCAGCACCATCTGCATACCACTCAAATCTTCTAACAATAGATGTTCTTAACTGGTTATCATGGCCAAAGGCAGAGGAGATGAGTGACCTGGTAGCATGTGCTATCCGTTTAGGAAAGGCTGAATTCCTCACCTCCTGTTCGATCTGTTCTTCTTCTAAGATCCTATTCTTGCATCTGTGCAGCGTGTCGTCACACTCTTGAGCAGCACGCTTCAGCTTTTTACGCCAGCGCAACAAGGATGCACCAGTGATTTGCCACTTTTCAGATGTCTCGAGAGCAGCCTCCAACTTAATGTGCGCCATCTCTAGCCTCTCCAAGTTTTCGTTGGCCTTTGATTTCTCTTTCCCCTCATGCCTGTTAATGAGGTCAGATAAGATTTGGCTAACTGCTTCATGGACAACAGCAGAACTGACCATATTCGCCATTAGGATTCAAGCATCTATAACATTCCTTCCCTGCTCAGGAATTGCAACATATAACAGTATGTAAGTATACATGAGACTAAAAATATATGGACTTTGGATCACAAGCAAATATTTAGCTTACCGGTTGTAAGAATCTTCCTTCGATAGAATCGCAAGGAAGCGGTGGTCAGCTATCCTGTGTATGAAGGTATCTATCTACCTTTGAACTGCAAGGTAATATATGAACTTAGAGAAGAGGATAGTGTGGACCAAGATTTATAGGAAGCAAAAGGAGGCAGACAATTCACTAACAGAAATGCACTATCAGAGGGTCTGAGGGATGTAAAGGATTTGGTCTCTGCAAGAGGAAAATGTTGATTCAAGAAGGGACATCTGACTTCAATCAGCAGTGAGAGTCTCCGCATTTTTACGTGCTTGGATATAGTTGCAACATGTAGTACGTGATGGCAACTGGCAAGTTGAAGGGGGTGCATTTAAGCTGTGTGAAGAAAAATCAAATGGCGGCTGCTATGCTAAATGGTACAGGTGGAGTACGACGTAAAATATGTCAACTTATTAAACATCTTATTCAGCAGCTGTACTGGGCAGGAAACTCAGAAATATCTTGGCCTTTGCCAGATAAGCGAGGCAACTTAAAACAGGACACAACTTTATAGTAGATGAAGCAAAAATATCCGAGTCTCTGCAAAAAAGTTCCACGGTGTTCTAGCCTGGCTGATGTCTAATCTCACTGATATTTTTCCTTACATATTCGTTTTCTATGTTTCCTGCCCCTCATTTCTTAACTTGAATTTGTTAGTCAAAAGGACTGCATTTGATGCATCAAAGTACAGAGGACTGGTTGCCATGGGGAAAGGGACTACTCCTTTATCTGTATATGCTGGTAGCATGTGCTATCCGTTTAGGAAAGGCTGAATTCCTCACCTCTTTTTCTATCTGTTCTTCTTCTAGGATTCTATGTTTGCATTTGAGCAGCATCATCACACTCTTGAGCAGCACGCTTCAGTTTTTTACGCCAGCGCAGCAAGGGTGCATCGATGATCTGCCACTTTTCAGATGTTTCGAGAGCAGCCTCCAACTTAATGTGCGCCATCTCTAGCCTCTCCAAGTTTTCGTTGGCCTTTGATTTCTCTTTCTCCTTATGCCTATTAATGACATCAGATCACAAGATTTGGCTAACTGCTTCATGGACAATAGCAGAACCGACCATCTCTGCCATTAGGACTCAATCTATAGCATCCCTTCGCTGCTCTGGAAATGCAACATATGACAGTACGCCAATAAACATAAGAGACTATAGAAATACATGGTCTTTGGATCACAAGCAAAGATTTAGCTTAGCGGCTGTAAGAATCTAACTGCGACAGAATCGCAAGGAAGTGGTGGTCAGAAATATCCTATGTATGAAGGTATCTACCTTTGAAACTGCAAGGTAAGATACGAGCTTAAGAAGAGGATAGTGTGGTCCAAGGCTTATAGGAAACAGAAAGATGCAGACTATTCAGTAGCAGAGGTCTGCAGCAAAGTGTCCGGAGGATTTGGCCTGTACATGTGGAAAATGCCGGCTCAAGAAGGGACATCCGACTTCAATCAACTATGAGAATCTAACAGAAAACCTCTTGTACCCTTTCATGGAGGCTGCTCTATATGCTAACTGTGGACAATTGGAGCACCCATGAATTCGGTACCGTACAGGGGCAGGGAACTAGGAAAAGTCGGCAGCTTGAAACAGCCCCTCTTGTCTCGTAACTTTGTAGTGGATGAAGCAAAACTTTCCAAAGGCGTTTCTACCCTGGCTGACGTCTAAGACTCACCGACGTTTCTCCTTACATCCTCTTTTTCTCTGTGTTCTGCCTGCCCCTCATTGCTTAATCAGAAGGACTGCATTTGATGCATGAACGTCCAAGTACAGACTACAGAGGACGGATAGCTGGGGGAAACAAAGGGAGTACTGCTGTATCTGTATATCCTGGAAGCTGGATGACAACAAACTGACTGATTTTGAGCAATTGATTTAGTGTCTCTCCTAGCCCAGCTCCATCCAACGACTGGCTCCAGACGCACTCGACGCGGGACAGGGGCAGGGGAGTAAGTCGAGGTTACCTCTAATCCCTGAGCGGTGAGCGCGGCAGTGGTGGCGGACGTCGCCTCGGCCGCTCGTCATCATCCTCGTCCTCCACGGCGCCGCCTCCGCTCCCGCACCGCACCCCCATAATCGCCGGTCGCCGCCTCCTCCGCGCCTGCGGCGGCGGCGGCGGCCTGTCGGCCTTTTTTTGGGCTTTTGGCTGTCTCTCCCTCCGGCCACACACCACAACCACTTTTTGGCCCAGAACCATAACATTCCTGCAGTGCTGTGGCGTTAGCTTGGGCCGGAGGGAGAACGAACCCCGCGACAGCGGCCGTAGTGGGCCGTGGACGGCGCATCGGCCGCTCTCCCTCGTCCTCCACGGCGCCGCCGCCGCCGTGCACCCTCCTCCCTCTCCTCCCCGGCCTCCTCAACACGGCGGCACCGGGACAACCATCGCCGGAGGCCCGAGCGGCGCGTGGCATTACTTCCACCGTTCCACGAACGAACACGTCTGGCCGCGCTCGCGGCACGGTTTGCCGCCCGGCCAAGGCCACCAGCTGCCGCGAGCGCCGGCCTGACGTGGAAGACGCCTCCTGCGATGCGCCCAGATCTCGGCCGCACGGTATCGATCGGGCGGCTGGTAGGTGCCCAGGGGGTCCACCCTTTGGGGCCATGGTGGCACAGCGCGCCGGCCGGAGCGGCACCACACTAAGACCTCAGCCAGTCCCTAGCTGCCATCCTCTTCCTCGTGGACACCTCGGAACCACGCCCTCTTGCATCTAGCCAGCGCCACGCTACCGTCAGCCGGCCGGTGTGAGAGGCAGCTAGCTAGCCTGGAGGCGAAGGGGCCGACGGGCGGGATGCTGGGCGCGGCATGACATGGCGCAGGCACAAAGCTCTGCTGAGACGTCGGCCAGCTCATCTGCGCCATTCAACGCCGCTGTGCGGCTGTGCCCGCCGGCCGGCCCCGGGAGAGAGAGAGAGAGAGACGAAGCCGTCGCGGATGCGCGGGCGCCACCAGTCGACCGGAAACTAACGCTTCTGTCCTGTTGACGACGCAGACGCTGGTTGCAGAAACAGGCTGATTCCAGTAAAACACGGCAACTGGCTCAAGTAACAGGCATACTATTTTGCAGTTTCCTCCCATCAATTGTAATGGTTAAAAGGACACCTCTACACTTACAGATAAGTTACAGTGCAACTAAAATAAAAAAAATCTTTTACGGTACACAATACTACATTATACTACTGTTCGAATGTAACCATAGAATGGAACTGCCACTATACTGTACACACGTTCTCCGCTTTCAGGATGCTATATACTAAAATAGATTCCTAATTCAGAACATTTTTTTCCGTAACAAAGACCAAAACAAATACAAGTTGACGAAGATAGGAACTCATTGGTCCTGACCCTGTACCAGGAGCATTTAACCCAAATTCGAGCTCTGAAATCATTTGAACCTCGATGTTTTGACAGATCTGTTAATTCTCAGTTATGAATCCTAACTCCAACCTGCATGCGATCCTCCCTGGAACACTCCTTTTCCATTTTCACTTCTGCCTGTTCCCCCGATCGATCAATAATGGTGCACGGTCTAGATTTCCGCCGCAGTGATTGTGGCGCTAACTGCTTTTCCTTTTCTTTCTGAAGCCAGTCCATGATCGAGGCTTGCAGCTGGATGGGAGCATGCTTAACCCATAAGTCGACAAAATGAGAGACCACGTTTGTCAGATTCCCCAACTCTACGTCACTTCGGCGAAATAGCTTTCTTTTCCTACCTCCAAGGAATGTTCTCCGTGTTCTAGGCATGAAGATGCTTGCCTTCTCAACCTGAATGTATGCTGTGCCGGATCTGGACTTCCAAAGCATCTGGTATACTGTTGCTTCAGTGTTTTGGCTGAAGTAACCTATTGCCTTTGGCAGCATGATCTCCTCCACTTGTTCCAAGGTCATATCTGTGTGAAGACAATGTTGCTTCTCACCGTTGACCATAACAACAGCAGAACTCCTATCTGCAGGCAGTAGGTCTTCCGAATAGTCATGGGGTGTAAAGAGGAGTCCAACTTTCAGATAGGGAGAATCTTGCAGAGAACATTTCCCTTCTAACATTGAGGTCCTCTGTTTGTTATACTTGGAAAATGAGACTTGGCACTGCAAATTCACTTCAATAACTGACTCCAGAGAAACATCTTGCAATCCTGAACTGTCTGCCTTGCTACTATGACAAAACTTGTGCTGTTCATGCTGCTTGCAGCATAATGGGTTTGGGCGAAACCATCGAGTGCTAAAGCTATAAAGATTATCCCAGTGTTCTTTTTTGCCCCAGTGTTCTTTTTTGCATGAATCAGCATATGGCACCCATGATAAGTCCTGCGTAGGAAGTTGAGTAAGTTCGTTCCTAATAGATTCAACTGTAGACTTGAAATGAAGGGTATATAACTGCAAGCATTTGATTGTGATACCAATAATGTCTGTACTTTCTGAAATCTGTAGCATTACAGTAAGGAAAAAGTCATTCTCCGGTGCATTACCATCTTTTCGGATGAACATTAGGCTAGCCTCTATCCCATGCTCTGCATTACGGCAGGGCACAACTGATAGTAGAAACAAAGGGTACTTGTTTCCCCCATCAATTTTATGATGTAATTCACTGCCAGCAAAAAGGTGCTTTATCATGGAGTTGACAGTCATCTGACGGCGTGGTGTGCCACCAAGCTCCACGAACCGTAGAAACTCGCTAGCTCCATCTGACAACCACTCAAATCTTTGAACAATGGATCTGCTCAACTCATTCTTGTTGCTGCTAAAGGCAGAGAAAATAAATGACGTAGTAGCATGTGCCATCCGTTTAGGAAAGGTTGAATTCCTCACCTCCTGTTCAATTTGTTCTTCTTCTAGTATTCTCTGCCTGCATTTCTGCAAGGCTTCATCACACTCTTGAGCAGTAAGCTTCAGCTTCTTGCGCCAACGTAACAATGGTGCATCAGTGATGAGCCACTTGTTAGATATCTCAAGAGCAGCCTCCAGCTTGATGTGTGCCATCTCCAGCCTCTCCATGTCTTCTTTTGAATTTGATTTCTCTTTCCCTTCGCACTTGTGAACGAGATCAGATATGATTTTGCTAACTGTCTCCTGGACAACCACAGAACTGACCACATTTGCCATTAGGATTCAAGCACTTGTAGCAGACTAGCAGCCTTCCCTGCTCAGGAAATGTCACATGGACCAGTATGAATAAGAAACTATTTACAGGAACAGACTACAAATCGATGCATAATTAGTTTAGAGAAATCTCTATCTGCCAAATTGAATATGGAACACGAAAGAACTTTGAATCATAAGCAAAGATTTGGCATACCGTCTTCAAGAATTTACTTGATGATGGAATTGCATGGAGGTACTGAATATCCTGAGTATAGGGCTGGGATAGCTTGGAGGTGCAAGGTAAGAAAAAATTGCTGCCCAAGACTTTAATAGGAAAAAGAAGTGGTCATTTCCATAATCGGGTCTCGCTGATAGTGAGGGGTAGGGAGGAATTGGTCTCCACAAGTAAACATTCGTTGGCTAAAGAAGGGTTTCTTTTACTTCAAGTCTCCTGAAGGTATTTTATATTTTGACATGTGTGACTGGACCTCAGTACGTGTCTGTATATAATTTCCCAGCAGGCATCAATTGGTCAAAAGTTTCGTGGGAAATCAAGTGGAGTGTGCGGTTGGATGACTGACAAGGTCCAAGAACAAAACAAATCAGAATACAACTCTGCACATCTTTTTCATGTGCAAGTGTTGGTGGAATATTTGGAAGGAACACAATCGGTGAGTATTTCAACAAGAACCTAAAGAAGTCGTGGACTGGCTTACTGATTAAAGAAGATGTCCAACTCTTTCAAGCTTCCATGAGATTGAGGGGGAGCAAGGGAAGGGTCACCGAAACTTTTTTTTTAAAAGAACAGGAGGGTGATCCCCTACTGGTTATATAATAAAAATAAATAGGAAAAAGAGTACAAGGAGTCTACGGGCCTATTACACAAACAAAAAAGATGGAAAGAAGTCCGAGGGCTTCAGGTAAGGGAAAGCGTAAGGTAAGTCAAGTTACAGGGGATTTAACCAGACCTCCATAAGGGGGAACATGGTTTGTTTGACTCTATGACGGAGCATTGAAAACTCATGTGTGAATTTCATCTTGCATCGTTGTACTATCGGATTGATGTTATTGAACATCCAATCATTCCTCATTGTCCAGATGCTCCAGGTCATGAGAATGATAATTTCTATAGAGAATGGTAAATCTAGTCTATTTCTGATTTGTTTGAGGATTTGCATAACTGTCCTTGTTGGGGTAAAGGATATGCCAATCGAACGCCAGCAGGATTTAGCAAAGTTACATCTGAAGAAGAGATGTTCCATCTTTTCCATCTTTTGTAGAATGCACAGCTCACAAGTATATGAGTCCAATTCCATTTGCTTCCTCCTTAAAAGATCTTTCATGCTCAGCCTATCTTTGAGTAGCAACTAGAAAAAAACTTTATGTTTCACCCCAACCAAAGTTGATTCGAAGTTACTTCAATTATCCTTTTCTTAATAAGTTTTAGAAGATAGCACGTGGAAATAGGTCGAAAACTTTTCACAACACTAGCATCGGAAAGAGGACAGCTAGAAGGTCCTTATCGTTGTGCAACCTTTAAACTCATATGCGAATCGATTTTCGTCCTTTTAGTTTCACAATTTTATTTCATGATGCATGCATTTCCTAATGGTCCTCACAACTAAAATAATTGCCAAAAAGTTTTGGACTTACGCGGTTAGTGCCAGTGGTAAGGCAATAATTACGTCCCTCGCTATAATAACTAAGCGATTTTCTAATATCGTTTCTTACGTAAGCGCAGTTAGTGTACCTGCAGAAAAAATTACATCACTTCTTAAACCTTTCGTGCCAGCACTCACGAAAGTGTCCTCATACATTACCGTTCACTATAGAAAGGCACCCATGCGTGCAATGCTGCATGGACAGCGCAACAACCAGATATAGGTTCTTTTGAATAGAACCGTATACCCCTTCGCATACTCGTGATGCGGAATCATGCGCACGTATAATAGATGTGGGTGAACAACTGTGATGATAGGCTCGTTGGAATCGAACCATACCACCCTTCGCATGATTTACATACGGAACCTTGCGCACGTATAATAAACATGGGAGAAACAACCGTGATGATAGGTTCGTTGGAATCGAATTCTATCACTCTTCGCATACTTGCGATGCGGGACTCTGCGCACGTATGATAAACGTGGGCGAAGTGCTGGAAGTTAGTATAAATAACCAATAGTTAATAGCCACCTTAAAATAATCCGAAAATTTCCCTAGGGCTTCTTGTACTAAGCCCATCCTTATCGAACTTACGAATTTTCAAACTCATTTCTTGCAAAAAAAATTTAGAAAAAGGTGTTCAAGGTCCGTTGTTTTCTCTGTGCTACTTTCCAAGCTCTGATGCCAGGTGTGGCAGAACCATCCAAATTAACTTGGCTAAAGTACATTTAAGTCGCCTAACACGCGATCATGCACTTTAAGCAAATCAATTCGGTCGCCTATCGGATTTCATCCGATAAACCACTCAACTCAGGATCGGGAAAGCGAGTTCACACGAAGGTGAGTGGTTACACAGAGATTACAACATTCACATCACATTTAAACATAGTTCAACAATTATTACATCAGAGTTTTGGAAATTCAACAAGTTTGCAAGTGTTCAACAGCGAAAGATAAAATGCGAGCGGAAGCTAAACGTCGATACACGATATCATGACGAAGCCGATCATGACATCAACAATCCCCATCCTCGCCATCCGAGGAGGGTTTCCACTCAACTGTCCAGCCATGAGGGAGCTGGGTAGGCCAAGTACCACCTATAGTGAACTCGTTCTCATTACCTGAAAAAGAGATGTCACAAATAAGGCTGAGCGACTACACTCAATATGACTTAACCGACCGGTGGTACTGCTTCCACCAACACCTAGCTTTTTGGCTAGGGGGTTTGTTTTTGCCAAAAGCGACTAGTGTAGGTCCTTACTTTCAACTTTTTAGCCACAAGTTCTAAATTCATTAACCAGCCTAGATTTGCATCCTATACTAAGCAAGCATAGTTCCAAACAATTAATTGACAAGCATCAACATTTATATCATCACCAAGTTCCATCTTTACTCAGTGTAGCATAGTGATCAAGTAGTCTCAAACTGTGAGAGGTAGACGAATCGATTCGAATTTATTAACCATGCATGGCGAACCTAATCCCACGACATCCGCGCACCACGAAGGGTCGCTTCACTTGTCAGCCATCCCCATCAATTCCCAGACCCGTGTCGGGCCCACCTCCCTTGATACAAGGCTCCATAGACCCGGACTACGCCGTACTATGACCGCACTTGTCACCACATGATGCACTAGGGGGAAACTCAATTTCTAGAGACAGTGGAATGATCCGCTCACATCCCGGTTCAATCAGGTACTAGGTTTCCCCATTCCATACTAGGTGTGAGATTAGTACTTTCAAACACTTGACACGAACACCATCACTTTTCGACCTTAGTCAAGTTTTAAGTAGATAGACGGGGCAAACCACCGAGTACCAACATAAGCCCAGCCCCATCCATCATCCTTATAGTTGCAACGAAAAGAAAAATCATTCAACTCCTATAACTCGCGAGTGCCAGGAAATCACTCAATTTTTACCGAGTCCTATTAAGCATTGCAACTACTCGACTTCTTATACTAGTGTTCAGATCAAGGGTACTACATTCATGCATCTATGGTTTCAATCAATTCCTAGAAACGTAAATGCACAATCAAGGCAACCAATATATTGCAAGTATTCAAAGATAGGAAATTTATGCTCCAGGGCTTGCCTTCACACTCGGAGTTAGCGAACTGGTCCTCGGCTTGCTCTGGCACGGGCTCGACTCCGACGTGGTGCAGATCCACTACGGCTTCTTCGGGCACCGGGTGCAGCTCGTACGTACCGTCAGCAAGGTTCAGCTCTACATGAGGTGCAAATGCAAATGATTCAAAATGCAAGTTCAGAAGTCTGAAAGGCATTTGATATATTATTACAAAAGAAACTTCATTTCAAGACATACTTTTCCTTAGACCAACACATACATCAATTATTCCGCGAGAAAGGTACTTCACAATTTTAAACTCTTGGCTCACTTGTTGGTGATTGCGTTCATATATAACCCAAGCTATTTAAACTTAAGATTGGAAAGTTATCCTGTCTCTAAATGTTTTCCTGTACCTCTTCCAATGTACCATTTTTATCCATTTCATAATTTATTGTTTTCTTTATTGCCTTTAAACCGGTTCATCTTCCAAATTTAGTTTGACAAACCAAACAGCAACAAAAGAAGGTGAAACTTTACCATCAACTTAACTTTGTCATTACTAAGCTACTGTAAAAATTTGGGATCCCTTAGAGGTGTACAAAAATAATTAAAAACATTTCATTACCCTAAGGTAGAATACACTTAACTATTTTTAACTCACAAACCATAACGAATCTGGAGATGAAATTTTAACAGGGGGTTCTAGGGGTGAAACAAACACTTCTGTGAATTGTTTATGATTTTTAGTGAAGGATATCTATTTTCCATATATTACTCCTATTTATCTTTCATTAAGTGTCAGCCAACGTTTCATATTTTCATGTAAACTACACCTCATTCCTAAACTATTCCAAGTGAATTCAAATTTTTATCATCTCTGGATTAATAGTTATGCAAAAGAAAAATTTACCCTTAGATTTCAATTATAAAACTAAAACAGTGACTTAAATGTCTATTCTAGGCTCCTAATTATTTTTCTAAGTTCCTATTCTATGTTACATACACTTGAGAGTTTGATTTACCTTTTTTTCATTTTTCCTTGATTTATTATGATTTAAATGAGCTAAACAACAATTAAATCATACAACATTAATTCTAACAGAGACATGTGCCAAAATTATTTTTATAAGAAACTACACTTCATACAGAGTCTAGCAAAATTAATTTAACATTTTTTTGATTTTTCTACGATGTTTAGTGCATTTACAAAGTTTATTCTATTTCTGCCAAAAACAAAACAAAACTCCGAGGCAAACTTGCGATCTAACCCTCACGTCTATACTTTATTTGTGCAGGGGTCCCTGAGTTTTCCACTAAAGCCCCTAATTCGAGTTTCTCAACCACAATCGGGTCCCCGGGCGCGCGTGTGGCGGCGGCCGGCCGAAATTCCGGCGACTCGCCGGCGGCCTTGGGACGGTAAGCACGTGTTTCGTTTGGAGACGAGATGGGATGGGTTGATCCTATCCCAAGTTTTTGGGATGGGATGGTCCCAACTCATGTTTGATTGAGAAGGACAGGTTCATCCTCATTTTTTGTTTGGTTGGAGGTTTTACGGTAGAGGGGACGAGCACCGTTTGTAGCTTCTGTTAGCTCCCGTTAGCGGGCCCCACCAGTCATTCTAACAACTTCATCTTCTTCCTCGGTGTGATGGCAGCCCGCAGTGGGAGCTCGCCCCACCGGCACTGGAGCTCGCCCCACCCGCCAAGGGAGCTCGCCCTGCCCGCCACGGACCACGCCGCCGCCAAGGGAGCTCGCCCTGCCTGCCAGGGACCACGCCGCGTGCCACGAGTGGAGCTCCAGCCCCTTGCCGCGCCGCCAGGGAACCTCGGCCCCACCGCCCCCGCCCGAGGACCCGCCCCCGCCGGCCTCATGCCCTGGCCGCGTCGCCTGGGGAGCTCGTGCCCGCCGCCCGCACTGGATCTTGTTGCCCGAGCTCGTCGCTCTGCCTCGCCAGCGCCAGATCTTGTCACCCGAGGACCTGCGGCGAAGCTCCCGCTCGCCTTGCCGGTGGCGCAGCGGTCGCCCCAACAACGACGCAGCGGTCGTCCTGCCGCTAATCCCCTCGAGGCTCCTCTCGTCCCTGCTGGTGGCCATCCCGCCGCTCGTCTCCACTCACTCATGTTGGTAACGGAGAGCCGCACCATCGAATCGGGATGACCCCGTTTGCTCGATTTGGAGGGACGGGGTTGTCCCGCATATTAGAGGAATATTCCTCCAAGGGGATGACCCCATCCCACTTGACTCCCATCCAATACCTCTAAAATTGGAACCATCCCATTCCGTCCCGTCTCGTCCTTGAAATCAAACACACCCTTGAGCTTACGGGAAGGCTTACGGGCTCACCTTGAGCCGATTTGAAGCAGTTGGGGGCGACGGGGAGGCTCGGCCGGGGCAGAATAGCGGCGAATGGCTTGCAGCAGAGGCGGAGCTTGGGCGTCGGTGTTTCCCGCGGCGTTCTGGCGGCGCACGGGCAGGACGGAGGCAATGGGCGGGCACAGTAGCTTCGCGAGGGGGAGGCAAAGCAGCTGGGGGTGGTGGCGAGGGGCTTCGTAGCTCGGAGACAGGGGCTCCGCGGCGGAGTCGCTTGGCGGCGGTGACGGTGTCGGGCGCTGGCGTTCCGGCGGTGCGGATGCGGGGAGCGGCGAAGGGGAGTGCGGGCGGGCTGGTGGGCGTTTTATAGCCGCGGCGAGGCATGCGGCTGCAGCTGGGGCTGAAGAGGTGTCGCGCATGTTGCTGCTTGGCACTCATGGTGGCGGCGCCATTGGCGGCGGGCGTGGTAGGTGGCTCGGCAGGCGAGGTCACAGGCAGCCGCTGCAGCGAGGCATGCGTGCGTGGCGGACGGCATTGCCAGGCACTGCAGGCAAGGCGGAAGCGTTACCGTCTAGTCGCGGGCGTGCGTGCGCGCGGAGCAGCGGCGGTGGCGTGCGGGGCTTCGCGGCGTGCGCGTGTGGCAGCGGGGCAAGGCTGCAGGCGAGGAGCGACGGCAGGGGCCGCTGCGGCGCCAGGAATCGCATGCCACGGGGCGCTGCAGGGAGACAGGGGGCATGCCACGGGGCAGCTGCAGAGCGCGGCTGCAGGGCGCGGTGCACGGGTGCGGCACGGGCGCGCCGTCGTTCCGTGACAGGCGCGAACAGAGGCATGCGACAGGCTGGGTTTTGGGGAGAATTTATGCGCGAGTTTTGAACTGGACGACGTGCACTCCTTTTACAAAAGTTGCAGACCTTAGAACTAAGTTCAAACTTTATTAAAGGAGTTTGCTCAGATTCGAAACCGTTTGTGAGATAAAATGTGTCAAGGTTCGGCCAAATCTGAAAATTCAGACTTAGACAGTTTTCAGAGTTGTGACGGTGTTGACCCTTTTAGCCCTATTTGACCTCGTTTTTGAAGCCCTTTTGTGCAGATTTTGGCCAAACACTAATAACCAAAGTTGTTCATGGATCGTAGCTCTAAAACTTTTGTATAGAGTCCAGCTTGAGTTTACATTAGAAATTTTGAAATAAAAGCTCCCAAGTTGGGACTTTTCTTGTTTTGCAATTTCAGCACAGGTTTTGTATTTCGAGTTTTTGGCTCTTTTCTGATCCGTTTCCAGCCAAGTGATAATTACCAAAGTTTTTAGAAATTGTGAGTTATACAACTCTTAGTTGGACATATTTTCAAGTTCTTAAGCAAAATTTTGAGTTATGGCTTGAACACTGATTCAGCTCATGAAGGGCAAATGGGTCATTTTACTTGGGTGCAAAGCTGTTCATTGGTGCCATTATGCTCTAATGACTTCACTTAAGCTTAATGAAGGTAAATTTTGACTCGTTTGTTACACCATGGCTGGATAAGAAAAGAGGGAAACAAAATGGGAAAAAAAGAGGGATTCGCCAAGAACGACAACCGATCTCGTGCTTGAGCGGCAAAACGAACGAGGACGATGTGACTAATGTGTTGGTGCGCTCACCTTCGGTCGAGGACTGATGGTTTCGCTGGATTTGCTTGCTGGAAAACTCGCTGAAGTTTAACAGATCCATATGTTCGGCGTTGAACCGCGGGAGCTAGGGTTGTCGAAACGAGATGGGATTTACAGTGTTGGAAAGAGGACGTCAAAGAGATCACCGGAAAGTATTTATAGGCCCAGTTTGAGTCCGAATTTATTTTCCTCTTTTTTCTAAATTTGGGAATTAATTTCGGATTTGAAAACAATTCCAAAAATTCTGAAATCGTAATTAAATCACAACAAATACTCCGAAAGCTCTTAAAAATTCATGAAAATTTTTGGAGATGATTTGGGACACGAGGAACCCAAATAAAATACTTGGACCTCCTGGAAAGACCTATAGAACCATCCAAAAATTGGATTAAGCTCTAGGAAAATGAGAATAAATTCCAAAAAAAGCTGGAAAATTCTTAGAAGAACATGATTGTCGTCCAAACATATTTTAAAACCTTTTGCACTTAAAAAAACCAAGATGCACCGGTATGAATGCACAGACACAGAATAACATTATTAAATTCCACAGAACAAACAATTATTTTTCCTATACTAAATTTCCTGTAAAGAAAAATAAATGTTGGGAAAAATTTAAAATTATGAGAAAATCATTATTTATTTATTCCTTTTAATCAAATCCTAAAATTCAAAAATTTTAGGGCGTGACAATTAGCTACATGCCTACATCCCATTTAAAAAAACAATATTTGTGCGTTTTCAAAATTAGTGAAATTTTTTTCTTATAGGTCATGGATACTCATATTGACACACTAATATTTTTATAGAAAAAACTGACAATATGTGAGCTAAAAAAGACAAATTACTTATCATTTTTGTGGACGATTATGAGTCCACCTGAGGTATCTTTAATCCATTGCTTGTTCTGGAGTGCTTGGAAAGCTGTATCAGTGAACAAAAACCAGTCGCTTGTTGCATAGCAATTGCTTCAAGATTAGGCTAAGCAAAATGCTCGAATGTTTGTAACTTGAGGGGAATAATTTCCATGCCACGCTTGTCAGATCGATGGCTGACGTCTGATGAATTGTAATCTGTGCTGCTAAACTAGTTTCGTGTTACACTAGATGGTTGATGGTGTGTGCAGTTGGTTTGACACAGGTCTGTCAATCACGAATCCTGCTGACGAACTGACGAGGAGAAGCTATCTGTTCCAGTTCGATACGCACACGCGCAGGGACAAAAACAAACGTGGTCCAACATGGCCACATCTTTAGTCTACAGCAATGGAAGATCGTGGCGACGTACGAATTGCATAACCATTGCTTGTAAAATTTGGTTTGACCGACAAAAACAAACTTGGTTTGACCATCTTTAGTCAATAACAGGGTGATTTCAAGAGCAAGATAAGAAAATGATACTGAGGGTGGGGATAAATTGGCATATACATGGGGAATTTTTTTGACTAAATGAGTATTATATTTTGACTTGACTTCCTTTCCAAAATGTGTATTGACTTCAGAGCAAAGTGACAATCTGCACTTCAGTACGTGTCTGCACATAATTGGCCAGTATGCATAAAGCTATCATCATTTGAGGGTGGTTGGATTACTTCCAAGACCCGGTGAATAAAGCTATCATCTAATTTGCACGCCACTGTACAAGGAATTCAACAATGTCTTCTTCTTTGAAAGGTTCCAGATGAATGAACTGCCACATGTTAATAACAGAAAATATTCAAACATTAATTCCAAGTTTGCAGAAATAATTTTCATGCCGTGCTTAAGATGCCAACTTAATGTTACGAGGAAAGATGAAAACTTAAGAAGGAGAAGTGATGCCCAAGATTAGAGAGGAAAAAGAAGAAGACGAGTCACTAATAGAAGGGTGAGGCATAGGGAGGAAAAACAGAACATTGATTATAGAATGATCGCTTTTTTTTACTTCTAGCAGTGCAACATTGATTATAGTGTAATGTTCTATTTAACCTACTACTCTGTAATACTATCATACAAGAATCAAGCAGCAGAGGTAGCGAGATGGGAGTGGGTAGGGCATACACCTCGTTCGACGAGTGGTAGAAATGGGGGGAAGGGCAGGGCGCCTCCAAGTTTCCACCCCTGCTCCATTCTTCTCACTTCGACCGCCTTCTCTTTGAAGATCCCCTAGTTTTGAAAGCACAATCGACTTTGTGCGCCCTTACTATTTCAGTGCCTGATTTTTGCACCATGAAGTAGGCACCGCCATGTCCTGGCTTCAGAAACATTCCATAATCCGTCAGATCAGGTTGGCAAATGTAATGTTTGATTGCCTTTGATCGTACTGTCTCGTCCATTTGCTGTAGGCTATCATTTATAAGCTCTTTCTTCCCTCCGATTATTTCAACTGCAGTTCTACCTTGCGTGCGTTCATGGAAAAAGTGAGGTGCGAAGCCCACTCCAAGCTTCAGAGGTGGCCGGTCAGCCATGAGGTTTCTTGAATTTCCATCAGTCGTGCTATGCAGGCTGCTGCACTCAAAGGCTGAAACGTAGCATTCGATGTGTATCAGAATAACCTGCTCCGGGAATTTGCATGATAATTCTGATGGGATGTAGCTGGTAGGACACCCGTCTGGCTTGCAACATAGTGGATCCGGGCGCCAAAAGTGGGTGTCGTAGGAACACAAATCTTTTAAGGTGAAACATGAAGCAGCGTGTGAGTGGGAAATGTCTTCCTGAGGCAGTTGGGTGAGTTCTCTCACAGCTGCTTCAGTCACATCGTTCATCGAAGACGTGAATGATTTCAAGCATCTGATAGCAGTTCCGATAATGTCCGTGCTCTCTGACAATCGTAGCATCAGCGTGAGAGAAAAACTTGTCATCGGTGTCTTCCAGTCTTCATAGCGAAATTCCAACGTCGCCTCCACACCACGCCCTTCCACACACATGCGCTGTATGTGTAGACACCGGAGTATACTTCCTTGCACCATCTTGTACTCTAGAGTTTTGCCCTCAAGAAGTTGCCTGACAAGAGGGTTAGAGAACACGCACAGCAGAGGTGAGCATCCTGACTCCACATCTCTGAGGAAACGGTTGGCGCACTCGGCAAACCACTCGTTTCTTCGAACATCTGAGCAGCTTATGTTGTCTTTGCGAAACCCAGTAAAATAGGAGGACACGGATGATTGTGTCACATGTGTGATCCATTTAGAGAAGGAGTGTCTTACTGGTTGTTCCAACTCTATGACGTCCATTGTTTGCTGCTTGATGCACCTGTGTAGCAGATCTCCGCAGTCTTTGAAGGCACGCTCCAACAGCTTCCTGCGCCGTAGAAGGGACACGTCTGTGATCGGCATCCTTGAAGATCTCTCAAGTGCAAGCTCTAGTTCGGTGTGTGCCATCTCAAGCCTCTCAATGTGATGCCCTGTGGATGCCGTCCTTTTGTCATGGTCACACTTGCTGAACAGGTAGGAGGTGATTCGGCTCACGGTCTCTTGCACAACAGCTGAACCCACCATGCCTGCCATGAGTGTTGCTTAGGAGGGGTCCCCTGTTCAGAAAACAAAGAGCGATCATGAGATGCAGAGGTGATTAAATCGTTTGAGAAAAAAATGAAGAATTGTGCATCATGTTAAATTAATTGATTGATCTCTCACCGACTTGCCAACTGAATGAGAGATGATGGTGATCAAAGAGGAATGCACGGTCAGTTGCTATACATACCGCGGTTGAATCACCGATGGTGAAGATGAGAGGATTGATTAAGAAGGAGATAGGTATAACTCGAAGACTTTGAGAGCTTAGAGGAGCACTAGTGAAGTAACTAGCAGGGTTTTGATGGTGAGGTGTTGGGAGGGAATTGGTCCCTACAATGCGAAACTTTAGCAGATGGGCATCTTGACCCAGTTTTGCTCAAACACAAGACTGAACACCACCAAACACATCAACCATCAGGACACTTGTTGAAGCGGGTTCCTAATATCGATGAAATTTCACTGAAAGTTACCGAATTTCGGTGGTGACCAAAAGAAAATTCTGAAATTCAGTATTACACTTATACATTGCTTTATTGTAAATATGGTATTCTAGACTCATATTTTCTATTGTTTGTGTTGCAAATTCTTCAACTCAATAATTGTACAGCCATAAATCTTAGTAGTCATTTGTTTAGATCCAGAAAATGTTCAAAAGTCTTATAATTTGGTGAAGACTATAATTTTTTTTTGAAGAAATCACACCGAAATTTCGTAGATTTCAGTAATTTTGGCAGTGACAGAAAAAGCCTGAAAATAAAATTGTAAAACCTTGAAGGTTCCTTGCCTCCTTCAGATGACTTTGTAAACCACATACATATGGAAGAAGCATCACGCCCACGAGCCTGGAGAGAATTCATTGTGCTTTGGCCTCTTGGATTATACCCTACACTTATAAGTCTACGCTTACAAATGCACTGCATTTTGATCTCCCATGTAATTGAGTAATTCCCAGCGTATACTCAACTGGTGAGAACCAAACATCACACATACAAGACACACGAATTGAAACCAAGAACAAGTGATGTGCTACAGTTGCATAGGTTCCCTTCTTCTTTAATGAAATGATTTAGAATTTCAAGTGTAGTAACTGTGGTGCTGCTATCAAAATTTCTTTTTCTTTCTGAATCATGAGTGACCTTTGCAACCGGATAGGCACATGTGTAAACCATGAGTCAAGCCAGTGACAGAGACGTATCCGATTCCTAATGAGCTCCTCATCATTTCCTTGAAACAGCTTTCTTTTCCTAGCTCCCCTAGAAGTGCTCTGTCTTCTCATGCTTGATCTCCATGCGCTCGTGCATGGCTTCTCAACCTGAATAAGTGCACTGCCATGTTTAGACTTCCAAAGCATTTGGTATACCATTGCTTTGGCATTCTAGCAGAAGTAATCTATTGCCTTTGGCAGCATACTCTCTTCCAGCTGTTCCAGGGTAATGTCTGTATGCAAGAAATGTTGCTCCTTACCGACTATCGCCGCTATCTCAGAACTCCTATTCGCTGGCAAAAAGAGCCATGGGGTGAAAAGGTGATCCCAGCTTTCAGATATGGATAATCTTGCAGAGAAATTAGGTCTTCAGATAGCAAGGTCTTCTGCTTTCTGTACATAGCTAGTGAGACGTGGCAATGCAAACCAAATAGAATTACTGGTTCTAGCAAACCATCTGATGATCCTGCCATGTCCATGTTCCTAAAACATCGAACCTCATGCTGTCCATGCTCCTTGCAACAAAATGGGTTTGGCCGAACCACCTGATAGAACAAGCTATTGAATTTGTCCCAATGTTCATTATGGTCCGAATGAAAAGAGGGCTCCCATGAGAAGTCTGCATTGTGTAGTTGAGTAAGTTCATTTCTAATATTTTTAAATTTACACTTGAAATGAGGGGCAAATAACTGGAGGCACTTAACTGCGATCCCAACTATGTCTATACTCTCCGAGAGCTGTACGGCCAAACTAAAGCAGATATTACCCTCCGGTGTACCATCATACTGGATAAATGTTAGGCTAACATCTATTCCATGCACTGGATTACGGATGGGACTCAACAATAATTGAAACAAAGGATACTCGTTTCCCCGAACAATTTTATGATGTAGTTCCTTGCCTGCAAAAATGTTTTTGACTAGAGATTCAAAGTGCATGTGAAGGCATGGTGTGCCACCAAGCTCTATGAATCTCAGAAACTCACTAGCACCATCTGCATACCACTCAAATCTTTGAGCAATGGATCTTCTCAAGTCATTGTAATTGCGTTTAAATATGGAGAGAGCAAATGACTTGGTAGCATGCACAATACGGTTAGGGAGGGAGGAATTCTTTACATCCCGTTCCATTTGTTCGTCTTCTAGGATTCTCTGCTTGCATTTGTGCAGTGTGTCATCACACTCTTGAGCAGCACGCTTCAGCCTCCTACGCCAACGCAATAAGGATGCATCAGTGATCTGCCACTAATTAGATGTCTCAAGAGCAGCCTCCAGCTTGATGTGTGCCATCTCCAGCCTCTCCAAGTTTCTGTTTGCACTTGAGTTTTCCTTTTAATTTCCTTGTACCTGTCAACCAGCCCAGACAGGATTTGGCTAAATGTTTCCTGGGCAACCACAGAACTCACCATCTCCGCCATTAGGATTCAAGGAAATGCAACATAGAATACTATACATGAGACAACGGATATATTAACTTTTGAGTACAAGGAAAGATTTACGGCTGACCTTTGATTGAATCACATGGAAGTGGTGCACAGCTATCCTTCGTATAGAGAACTTTTGGAGGGTAAATCATATTGCAAAGTAAGATGAGAACTTAAGAATACAATGTTGTCAGAGACTTTGAGAGGGCAGGAAAAGGTAGACAAGTCAGCAACTGGGGTCTGATATAGCGAGATGTGTTGAAGATTTGGTCTCTATACAAGGGTCTATTCAAAGATGACCTTTTGCTATTTTTTCCGTGGCGTACTAGTCTCCTTTTTTTCCCCAAACGTACATGGCACGCTAGTCTGATCGGAGACAAACAAACGTGGTCCAACGTGGCCACATCTTTAGTCTACAGCAGTAGAAGATCGTGGCGACGTACGAATAGCGTAACCATTGTTTGGAAAATTTGGTTTGGCCGACTATGCGTGTTTTACTGTTTTTTTTCAAGAATGCGCAGAAGAGTTGTGTATCTTTGGATTAAGAAAATGGAAATAGTTACATATAACAACGCGAGCCTACCTGGCACACATGCATGGGTTGGAGATCATTGGGTACTTACACAATGATACCAATGAAACAGAGCTTAGGCAGCTAACATTCCTACTAAACTCTCTACCGGCCATCCCAGGGCGTACACCACTTGATAACAGTCCTGTTTGTATCTGCTTATTTCCCGCTTATCGGTGGAAATAAGCCATAAGCCCACCCAAACGCTTTGATTATTTCCCGCTTGCTACGTAAGCCGCTTAGTGCACAAGCTGGGAAACAACTAGCATCCGGCTTATTGTGTAATGGGGTGGGAGACGCTTCTCCAGTAAGCGAAGGAAATTTCCCACCGCTGCCCCTCACCCACCGATGCTCCAGCCGTCCGCCCCCGTGCCTTCCGCGACCGCCGCCGCCTCCCGACCGCCGCCGGCTCCTGTCGGTCGCCAGGTCCCGCCGCCGGGCTTGGCCCGCCGCCGCCGGCTCCCGTCGGTCGCCAGGTCCCGCCGTCGGGCTTGGCCCGCCGCCGCCACTTGGTTCCTGTCCGCCGCCGCCGCTCCCGTGCCTCCCGCGAGCGCCACCGGCTCCCGTCCGTCGCCCGATCCCGTCCGCCGCCAGATCCCATCGCCAGGTCCCACCGCCTGCAGATCCCGGCGCTGGCGCTCGGTTCCCGTCCGCCGCCGCCGCCCCCGCGCCTCCCGCGACCACCGCCGGCTCCCGTTCGCCGGGCTTGCCCCCGCCGCCGGGCTTGGCCCCTGGTGACTTGGCCCCGCCGCCGGCTCCCGTCTACCGTCGCCGCCCCTGCAACCGACGCCGGGTGCCGTCCGCCGGGCTTGCCCCCGCCGCTGGGCTTGGCCGCCGCCGCCGGGCTTGGCCCCTGGAGGCTTGGCCCCCGCCGCCGGGCTTAGCCCCCACCGCCGGGCTTGGCCCCTGCCGCCTTCCTCCCCTGCCCGTCTTCCTCCGCACCCTCACCGAGCTATTATCAGCCTTAGGGGCATTCAGGTCAATTTACCAACTAGGACAGACAATCGACACAAAATAATCAGGATTGCCAAACACCCTGCTTATTCAGACAGCAGATTCTCCAGAGAGCAGGCTTATCAGATAAGCTTGCTTGCCAGATAAGCGAGTTCCAAAAAAGTGTATACAAACAGGGCCAACAGAGTATCCCTTTGTAATCACATTTACTGACAAGACGCGGTAAAGATTTGAGTGAGCTTGGGATTAGCTACATGCCTACATCCCATTTAGAAAAAACAATATTTGTGCGTTTTCAAAATTAGTGAAATAATTTTCTTATAGGTCATGGATACTCATATTGACACACTAATTCCAGTTGGGTATCAGGCCCGTATAAAAAGTGTTGTTTTAAAAAAATTTCAGAGATACAATAGTAATCACGAGAAATGATGGTATTGCCTGTAATTAGTTGTTATTAGAAATCGTGCTATCTTTTTTTGTCATGCATTGAAACTAGAAAAATAATATCGATTAATCATTTGATTGGCTCTCTACACGTTTGCTTATGCAAACTTTTTCATTGGTGTGGATGTATAAACTCAAATTTTAGAGTATAATTTGATACTCTTTACGGGACGGACAACCGCATATTTCATATTTGAATTTCTCGCCCACTGAACGGCTGACTTTTATTTGAGCAAAATTAATTAGTAGGAAATTAAAAATAAACTCAGACAACAAAGTGTCACGAGTGACGTGTCCTGACTTTCTTTTTTGTTGGTGTTGGGGTTGAAAACTCGAAACGGCCCACGAAGCTGGACACGGCCCAGCCCACGGTAGTTCTGTAAGAAGAGGAGGAGGAGCTCGATTGACTACCCCGTGAATGTCTCTCTCCTCCTCCCCTGCGCTGCCGCCGCTGTGAGCGGCGTCTTCTCAAGATCTAGCAAGGAGGTGCGCGTGTGCCTGCCATGGCGCTGCGCTATCTAGCAACAAGGGTCGGCATGCACTACGGGAAACAGGGAAGATGCCGAGTGCCAGGGGCACTCGGCGAAGCCCCAAAAACACTCGGCAAAGCGTTTGCCGAGTGTAACACTCGGCAAACGACACACGGCAAAAATCCTGACGGCAAACACTGATTCGCCGAGTGTTTTGTGTCGGGCACTCGGCAAAGACTTTGCCGAGTGCCAAAAAAACACTCGGCAACCAATTATTGAAAAAAATAAAAAAAAGTCATGCTCCGCCACCTGCTCCGCCGCCGCCTCCCGCCGCCACGCCATGAACCCCGCCGCTGCCAGCACCGGATCCGCGGCCTACGAGCACCGCTGCCCGAGCTCCCCCAACGACGAGCACCGGATCTTGGGGGGGGGGCGCCGCGGGGAAGCACATCCCGGGGGCGGCGCCGCCGGTGACAGAGGGGAGGGGCGGGGAAGAAGATCCGGTGGAGAAGCCGGGCGGGCGGCGGATCCGGTGGAGGGGATGGGCGGGCGGCGGATCCGGGGGCCGGGCGGGCGGCGGCGGATCCGGGGGCGCCGGGCGGCGGCGGGAGGGAATAGTTATGGGTGGGAGTGACGGGAGGGAGGGAGGGGGCCATGCACTTAAGTCTTTGGGCGGCCGGGCACTTTAAGTCGCCGAGTGTCCTAGGGGTGACACTCGGTGAAGGGTTTTTTGCCGAGTGTCTACCCTAGGACACTCGGCAAAGTTATTTTAAAAAAAATTAAAAAATATCCAACAGTTTCAAAAAACTGTCAAAAATTTACATGAAATAATATATATTCTCTATTCACTGTACAAAAAGTTTTGTAGTCAAATCAAAACTCGACCGTTATTTTGACTCCAAATCTTATGCAATCCTTCTCAACGTTACTATTTTTCTTCGGAAATACTTCGGTTTGTAAACATCGTACGTGATGAAATGTGCAAAACATTCTCAATTTTTTTTAACAACCTCCACCTATGATATCATCACATCATGACAAATCTCATGATTTTCAGACTTTGCTTATTTTTTTTATAATTTAAAAATACCACTGCCACACGTTCGTGGTCGTGTTTCCTGAACAAGATGTTCGAAATTTCTTGTCATTTCATGGGTTAGATCTCAAATTGGGCCGAAAAACATGAATATCATTTTTCTACTCATTTTGTTCCATAATTTGAATCACTTGCAGTTCAAATTTGACTTATACCAAAAATTCCCTTGAAATGCAATTAATTAAATAAATATAGCAAATAAATCCAAAAATATACCAAATTTTAACATGGAGTACCACATGGTGTATGTGGGGAGTAGAAAAAATTTCATGGTGAGAAGAGGGAAAAAAATTATTTTTTTGCCGAGTGTCAAAAAAAACACTAGGCAAACCTCCCCTATTTGCCGAGTGTTTTTTTTGACACTCGGCAAACACCCCTCTTTGCCGAGTGTTTTTTATTTGACACTCGGCAAAGCCCTGATTTGCCGAGTGTTTTTTTTTGCCGAGTGTTTTTAGCTTGGCACTCGGCGAAGAGCTTGTTTGCCGAGTGCTCGAAAAAAAACACTCGGTAAAAAAAATACACTCGGCAATTTTCTTGTTTCCCGTAGTGATGGTCCCCGCCGCCCGTGTGTCACCGCCGCCGACGACGGGCACAGGAGGACCTCTCGCCTGCCGCCGCCGCTCCTCTCATCAGGTGCGCCTCTGTTATATTATACTACGTATCAATCCTTGAACAATTAATTAGTTCTTGCTGATGCATTGGCATGATGGCATCTCACAGCTTCGCAATGTTCTTTGATCTGATCTTATTAGGCGATCATGGAGCTGTGAGATCATGGTACTTCAATGGAGCTGGTCCTGCTCGGAAGATGGACAGAAACAGATGATCACTGGCCGAAAACGAAAAGTGCAGAGGAGATAGACGAAGTGGTGGCTGAAATCAAATCTTCATTCCAGGAAGCAAGGTAAACACGCACTGATGTGAGATGATGACCATCTATTGAAATGATCGACGATGATCCTAAGAATTTCTTCATCATGCCTTTTCGACGACAGAGAGGCCATCGAGCATGCAATGCAAGAAGGATGGAGAAGCTCGCGTGGCGGTGTTTCATTGGGTCTGGCGTCGCAGGCGTTGGCCTGGGGCTCTACGCTTTTGCATACGTCGCTCGTAAGGCAGCAGAAGCTGCGAGGAGATAAAGCACTGCATGTAACTATCTCGGTAACATACTGTCTCGGCTCTGTACGCAATGCTTATGTAAAGATATGGTTCGAAAAACCAGCGCGGGTTACACGTTTGTTGGGGTTGAGACGGCCCATCCAAATTTCCGATGGTCGTCGATTTGTTACGTGAGCCCACGAAGCTCTCGACCTCTCGCCTACCACTCCCGCACGGTGAGCTCGCCGTCCCCGGATTAGTCCTTTGCATCGATCGATCGATCGGTCGGTCGGTCTGTAAAATTGCTTGACCATTGAATTGCCCGAGAAACAAGGGTCACCATCGTTGATGGAGGCCTTGTGCTATTGCACTCCCTTGTGGATCAGTTGCTTCAATTTTCTTCCTGCATACGTAGCAATGCCATGCCAAAAGTGGCAAATTGGTTACTTTTTGCTGCAAAACGAACTAGCGCATTGCCTGATTCTGCTGCAAGAACTTGTCAGGAGCGAGCTTTTGTTGCGATTAGTTATCCAGAGCCCCAGACCCTGGTTAGAGGGGCCTTCGTCCACTAGTGTGATCGCCCACTTCTGCTGCTTTGTGGAAATTCCATCACTTTTTCCTTCAATTTGGTCCAGTGTGGGGTATATCCTGATCATACTAGCCAAATTAAACAATGTTATGCTAGGAACGTCCAAGCTAGTATGGGCTGTTATGCTATTGCAGCAATGTGTTTTGCTAGCATCCGCTGTGCCTGAAACCTGACTTCACGAGTGATGTGAGAATTTTACCCCTCCATTTGGGGATTTGATTTCTAATGACTGTCCCATACATGTACTGATATGATGTACCTCTATCATCAATCCTTGAACAATTAGTTCTCTTACTTATTCAGTGCCATCTCGGCTGTGTTTCTTTGACCTTAGCTTGGACACCGCCTTGGAACTATGATCGTTGCTTCTCGGAAACTGGAGTACCACATGGAGAAGGAACTTGGGAGATTATTTGGGGAAGAAAGCAAAAATACAAAAATGTATGGAAAAAAGGAGCTAGAAGAAATACTGGCTACAATCAAAGCTTTGGCTGAACCCGCAAGGTAAATGCACCATTAGCTGTGCTTATGATTTAACTCAACTGATTGAAACGATCCTAACATTCAGGCATTCTTCACATATTTCTGATAGAGACTCTGTCGAGCATGCATGAAGAATGGAGAAACTCAAGTGGTGGTGTTGCTGACTTGGGCTTCGCAGTGAAGGGATAAGTTCATACTAAATATCCTGGGTTTGCTGCCTGGCTATGACAATGGGATCATAGGAGTGCACTGTGTTTATGGTCTCTGAAACACAAGCACCACGTCTTGGTAACAGCTTGTGGTTAATTTTGTACTGTGTTGTGGTCTAAAGCATTTATATTACCTGAGTGAAGAAAATGGTTGATACTATAACAATCTACAAATGTTTCAGAGGAACAACATGGATTGCAATTTGGTTGACTCTCATACACAAAGCATTAGGCATAACCACATAAGTAAACTAACTCGAAATGTTCCTCTTCTGACCCTGCTTATTCCTGTTAACCTTAAAATAAAACTCTCAGATTCTGGCAGCTGTATGTTTTCCTGTGGTGCATAGGAATGTGAGATTCCCAAACTAGGATGGCAAATTTGACTTAGGTTTAACACCTGCTCCCAGTAAGGACATCTTGCAAAGTTGTTTTGGGAGCTTCTCATGCTAACCTGTTATGGTCGCGAACTACAGAGTACTGAGTAGAATCAACTACACAGGTGATATTCTCTCTGGGATGCCAGCTTCGGTTGCTCTCTGGGATTTGCACCTGCAAACTTGAGACATTCTCTGAGATTCTATTTTACCTTTACCGTCTCTTTGGGATGATACTTTGAGAAGAGTGCAACCTTGACCATGGGCTCTTCAGTATTCAGAATTAGTTGAAAATAATAATTAGAATTTTTTTCACCATTCAAGTCACCATGTTGATACTTAATTGTTATCAAACATCAGTATATGGAAGTTTTCTGAACAACTGAGCCACCCATTTCCGTCAGTTGTACTCACTTTTTGGTGTTCCCTGCCGAGAGCCAAGAAAACAAAATGATGTCTCAATTTTAACACAGACAAGACAGTTCTGATTTCAACTGGCTAAGATGGAGTTCACAAGCGAAACAAATTGGGAGCTGGAAATCACTAACGGGGAGGCATGGTGGTTGTAATGATTTGTATCAAATTTGACTGCACCACAAAGTTACTTATAAACTCAGTGAAGAGTGAGAGGAAGATACTAAAACTAAGATATTATAAATATAAAATGGTATAACCAGAAGCGTTCTGCAGAAAAACAGAGGACAGTTAAGTGTGACACTGAGCTGCAGAATAACACACAGTTGCATATGGAATTAACCTTGCTTCGGACACTTGTATTTTTTTTTTGTTTCTGAAATAATTGTAGCATGTGAAGTTCACATACAAGATCGAGGATATACCAAACAGAAGTTATAGTCAAATAAAATAACATAAGTATAATCACTGTTTACAGAGAAGTACATAAAGAGAAGTTCACGATGATGGTGCATAATTGCACTCTGCACTTTGTGATCATGGAATGATGGAATTAGATTGCTTATGGGTACAAATAGGTGCATACTCTGCTGTTTACAAATAGATTGTCTGCAAGAGAGTATGCACTCTGCTGCAGATCTTGTATGCAATGGCAGCTGCAGATCTCTAGAAGTGGACATGGGTGTACGTACACCCAATAATTTTGACTCAAAAAGGTACAAGTACTACACATATACATATGTATTTTCATATTCGGGTCAGATTATGTATATTTGAGCTCAAAAGGAAAGATATAGTCTGTTTCAAACTGTTCTAGCCTCATTTTTTGTATGGCCTCACCCTCCTTGTTTCAATAATTTTGACTAAAAAAGCTGCAAGTATTACACACACACACATATGTATTTTCATATTTGGGTCAGATTGAGTATATTTGACCCCTAGCTCGAAATTCCAATTCGTTTTTTCCTCCCAAGTGTTTAAAGGAAATCTGGAGAGCCCTTACAGGCCATGGCGTGCCAGGTGAGAAAAATCTTAACGATCCAAAAGTGGTATCTTCATTACTAAATTTGTTACCTAGGTCTTCGGCGCTTTGTTAGGCAACATAGATATGGATCACAAAAAATGATGTTGTGTTAATAAGTTGTAACAAGTTCTTATATGCTGTCTATGATAAGTATGTGATGGACTGTTTAATAGCTTTGGCTACATTTTGTAATAATCCTGGACTGATACCTCTGTTACGAAGAGGTAGAGGTTGAAGTCGGGAATTTATCCATTATTAATAAAAGACCTAGCTGGCTGGCTATCATGTTCCACTGGTATATGAATGAACTAAACTTGAGCAAGGATAATTTAGGGGCAACCTTAATTAATTGAAGAAATGAGGCTACGCTTCTGCTCCCAAATAAAACAGGAAAATAGAGCGCCGGAAGCATGTCCTCTAAAGAGCCATGGGGCTCAAAAGGAGATTCCAACTTTCAGATATGGATAATTGCATAGAAATTAGGTCTTCGGACAGTGAGGTCTCCTTTTTGCTGTAAACAGATAATGAGACTTGACAATGCAAAGTAAATTGAATTACTGGTTCTAGCAAAACATCTGATAATCCTGCCATGAGTTTGATTAGTTAGGCATGGGGATTGCTAGGAAAAGAATGTGGCATATATAGAAGGATTGTTCTTGGACTTAAAAGTCGCCTCAGTTTATATATTGTCAACTTTAACGGCAACATGACACTTTGCATTTGAGTACTTGTCATCTGTTGTATATATATATATATATATATATATATAAAACTGCCCAACGGGCATTATCTTACGTGATCAACATCTGCGTGGGAAATCATACGGATAGTGGTTGGATAGCTAGCGAGGACCGGAGAATGAAACAAATATAAAGCTCTGAACATCTCCCCATCATCATACAAGGAACTCGACCGCACCCAACCCTCACCAGACACCCTCATCAGCGACAGCCTGCCTTTCTCCTAGTCTCCAGTATTTCGTCTATGCATCCCGTTTCCCGGCCTTGAAGAAGTGTCACTACTAGAAAAACAACCTTTCATCCCTAGCCTTAGTACTGGTTGCATTTGGAACCGGTACTAATGATACTGTCCGGAGCGCGCCCCTATGACCCCTTTAGTACCAGTTGTGGGCAACAACCGGTACTAAAGGATGAGCATTAGTACCAGTTGTTGCCTC